>NC_053027.1:271284287-271584287 GCF_003073215.2 Triticum urartu
GAGCTTTTGAGCTTGATCCAATCCTTTGTCCTTAGCATTTTGAGGGTTCCACTTTCACATCCATGCAATGCCAATCATTGAGCTTTCCTGAAATAGTTATCTTGGAATAGCATTAGCTCAATGAGCTATATGTTGTTATGAATTACCAAAACCACCTAGGGATAGTTGCACTTTCAATCTCCCCCTTTTTGGTAATTGATGACAACATATAGATCAAAGCTTCGACAAATGATAATAAGCATGAAATATATCGTCGCTTTGAGAAGTATGTGATAAGTAAGAGCTCCCCCTAAATTTGTGCATATTTAAAATTTGCTTTGGACTGCAAATGCACAAAGAGTTAGAGTCATGGGTTACTCTTCCATGTCACATACATCTTGGTGGAGCGCTTAAAATGATAAGGATGAAATACATGCACTCATCACCAAGAATAGTGAATGATCACATAAGATAGATAAGATGATAGCATTAAGCAAGCATTAAGTGTAGCTTATGATCAAACACATGATCATCAATGTCTCACAAATAATGACGTAGTATCTCAAGCACTCAAAAGCAAACAAGTTCGAAAAACCACCAAATAAAGCAAGAGAGAAAAAAACAACACTCTCTCTCTCGAAGCCTATGATCTATACATCTTCTCCCCCTTTGGCAACAAGTTACCAAAAAGTTCCTAGAAAATGCATAGTGCTAGATCGACGCTCAGGCTTGATCTTCTGGTGGTGGTGGAGTCCGGATCACTCCAAGGACGAAGGCTTCTGTAGATGCTGAAGTAGACGCTGGAGCTGGTGGAACTGAAGCTATAGCTGGTGCAGAAGTGGTGGCTCTGGTGTCAGCAACTGGCACGGCAGACGACCTCGGACCTCGTGGCACTCTGGCAAAGGCATGAGTGGTAGTCCTGCCTCTCCTCTCCTGCCTGTCATCCTGGAGCTGTTCCACTGCAGTCTGAATCTCTGTCACCTTGACATCCAAGTCATAGAACTTTTGTTCCATGATTCTCTCTAGGCTTGTCTGGTTTTGAGTTAGGGTGGATAGTCCTTTCTCAATCCGCAGGGTGGATGCAATTAGGTAACCAAGCTGCTCTTGTTTGGTCTTCAAGAAATACTCAGATGCCTCCTCTTGAGTTGGCATCTTGGCAGCTTTCTCCTTCTTTGCTTGTGCTTGGGCAGACGATGGCTCATTCTCAGTCATGACAACTTGATTGTCCTCAAAATCTGGACGGATGGGCAGGTGTTCCTTGTCCAATAAATATATGCCCGTGCCCATCTTAGAGTTGATGAGCTCCTGAATTTGAGGTGCATATCCACAGCTCCTCTTCTGATCTGCTGCAGTCCTCTTGATAGTCTCTACTATGAGGCTCATGACCTTGAACTTTTGTGGCACATCAAAGACATGAAGCAAGTTGATTGCATGGCCTCTGATCATCTTGTGATCTCCAGACTTGGGCAATAAGGTGTGCCTCAATATCCAATTGATGGTTGGCAGCCCTGATAAAAGATAATGCACTGAGCCAAATTTGAAAGTGTCAAGAGCTTCATTGGGAATTTCCTTGTACATGTTGGACATTGAGTTATGATCCATCTTATTCTTGGCATAAATGTCCAAGTCATCTGCTTGCTCCTCTGGGGCATTGATCAGCTGAGCCCATTCAGCAACTGTAGATTGGTACCTCGTACCCTCAGACATCCAAGTTATCCTCCCATCTGGATAAAAGTGTGCCGTGGAGTAGAATTGCATGATAAGCTCCTCGTTCCACTTTGTGAGCTTCTGCCCAACAAAGTCAACAACTCCACAAGCACTAAAGCTGTCATACACTCCAGGGTAGTGTTCCTCATTTTCTTTCATGTAGGTCCAGTCGACCCATCTCATGTCACAAACAATGGGCTTCTTATCTAGCAGCACTGTCTCATAGAAGTCCTGCTGTTCCTTGGTGTGAAATCTGTAATCCACAGCAGTCCTTCTCCTTGAAGCATACGGATCTGCTTCTCTCCACTTCCTCAGCCCTGAATCTCTCCTGAGCTTCATGTCCTCAGCCACAGGATGAGCATCGTTGTGGTCTGGGATCTTGGGCTTGAGCTTTCTAAGAACTTGCTCTTCATCCTCTTCTTCAGCAACAGTCTCAGGCATTGGGGCCTTGTTCTTTTCAGCTGCAGGAATGCTCCTTGTATTCCTCTTTGGTTTTGGCTTGGAGGCAGCTTTGGGCTTAGATGCAGTAGCCCCTGATCTTATGGCATCACCCATCAGCTTGGGTGCCTTAGGTGCTGGTGCAACTACCTCTTCTTCCTCTTCCTCTTCCATGATGGAAGCCTTTCCTAGCACTCTGGCTACGGTCTTCTTGACCCTTTCCTTCCTCTTCTTGCCTTCTGCAGCAACTGGCTCTTTGGGAGTGGGCTTCTCAGTTGAGGCTCTAGCCTTTGACATAAGGCTGCCTGCCTGCTGGCCTTTTGATCTTTAGACCTGGCTTTGTGCCTTGAGCTGGCTCAACTCTCTTTGATGTGGCCTCTTCCTCTGCCACATAATCTTCATCTTCGGAGTCTGAAGTTCTCTTCTTCCTCTGTCTGGTGGCAGCTTTTGGCAGATTGCTTGGGGTACTTCTGCTGCCATCATCTGAAGAGCTGGAGGGACTAGTGCCCTCACTCATCTGCACTTGCTGCTCTGACAAGTTCTGGGTGTCACTCTGATCAGACATGCTGCAAACTCTGACTGCTGACCCTATGAATAGTTTATAGATGAGGTAGAATAGATGAGCATCACAAAATGCAGAGATTTTTGCAAAAGAATGATCCAAAAACTTAGTTTTAGTTTCCCACTGAAATCATCTCGGATCTACCGATTTTTAAACTCGGTGATACCGAAGCAGTTTTGGAACCTAAACTAGTGAACTCGGTTGGACCGAGTCACAGTTCGGTGGCACCGAGACTGCTAGGGTTTCACAGAGTTCCAAAATCGGTCACACCGATAAGTAATTCTCGGTCAGACCGAGTCTCACTTGTGCAATGGCATAAGCCAAATCGGTGGGACCGAGTTTTTCAACTCGGTGGGTCCAAGATGGTTTCGGCGGAAACCTAACCCTAAAATTTTCAAATCAAAGCTATTCTACGGGCATATTGACTGGATAGGAGTGTTTCAATCGTGGCAAGAATCATGATTATCACAATGTGCTAAGAATTGGATTGGAGAATAGCACAAAGATCGAGTCCATACCCTAGCTCGGCGGAGACTCGCTACGACGGCAACGACGGGGCAGAATTCCCATTGACGACGACGGAGACCAGCGACTGGAGGCGGCTGGCGGCGAGAAGACGATCCGGAGACCACGTTGGCAGAGCAGGCTATCGCGCGGGCGAAGGGGTTCGGAGAAATTTCCAAATTTTGCCCGTGACTATATATAGCCCGACCCTGTCGGTGTGACCGAGTGGAACAACTCGGTGGCACCGAGATTCATAACTGCATGCAGTTACTGAAACTCGGTGTGACCGAAAGGTTCAAATCGGTTGCACCGAGATCGAAAACCTAGATCAACTTAATGATCTCGGTAGGACCGAAAGTGGGGTATCGGTCAGACCGAGAATCATAAAGAGGTTTTGGAAGTTTAAGTCTATGATGAATCGGGGACTCCGAGCGCTCCTCACACAGAGTGGTTCGAATCTGACTTGATCAAATTTTGTGATGCAGCATGAATAGAGTTTGAGACGAGAAAAGCATAGATAGCTAGAGGAGGTTCTTAGGCATTCTTGTCCATCCACTTGGCAAAGGAAATAAACCCAAACGATCAAAACAACAAGTGGATGTCCTCGAATGAGTAAAATATGCAACCAGCATGCTCACACAATAAGATGGCAAATGAAATATGTGGCAAGGCATGCACGACCAATTCTAGCATCTATCAAGCAATTTGCGATGACAAGGTCATCTATATATGAGTATATTGACTTAGGAGTCAAGTGAGAACACTTGATCATAGGTCATACTCATCGTTTAAGCTCAAGTGGGGTTACCACTTTTACATAAAGCATTGTTGTGTTCACATATTTAGAGTTTCTTTAGCTCAAGTCTTAGAGTAAATCTCCCCCTAGATGTGATATCCCCCCTTAGAGGGATGAACTAACCTTGGGTTTCGTCGATGATGACTTCATGTAGATGTTGAAGATGTGGATGCTCAATGTTGATGTACATCACTTGGAGCTATCCATTTGAGTGAATTGCACTTTCAATACCTACATGGGTTAGTCCCACAAGGAACAAACAAGGATATCCATAGACATAGAGTGATGCACACAAAAGATGATGTCCATGAAAACTTTTAGGTTACCTTGTCCCTTGTCTTACCAACAAGAGGGTTTGTGACTCCTTGAACTAGTGCAAGATGTGGAACTTGATTGCACTTGTTCTTTCCAAAATGATAAGAGTGAAGTATGTTGGTGGAGTCACCCTCAAGAACTCTCTAGTTCTTCTTCTTTTGGATCCACACCATCTTGATGGGAATCCTTGGAGTTGTAGTCGTACTTGATGAAGTGGAACTTGAAGTAGTCTTGGGAATCCACTTGACTAAGGTCTTAGGAGCTTCTTCAAATGCATCAATTTCCTCTTGAAGCTTGTCCTTGCCTTTTTGCTTGTAGTCTTGTGGTGAAAGATCATCTTGAGCTTGTGTCCCCTTGAAAGAAGTATCATACTTCTCTTGTTGAGGAACAAACTTTGTCTTGGGGTATTGATCTTCTTCCCACTCAACTCCATTGGCATTGAACTTTCGTTCAAAACCAACACCTTGATTCTTCCGGTGCATTCCTTGCTTGCGCACAATTTCCTCGAATTTCTTACTCCCGGCAAGACTTTTGTACACTCCTTTCTCTATAATTCCCTTCAATAAGCTATTTTCTTGCTCAAGTGTAACTTGGCTAAGAGAATCATTAGTGGAATCAAGAGAACTACTAGAAGCAACAATATTGGATTTAGCATGATCATTGTTACTGCTAGAGGAAGAATCTTTCTTGTTCTTGTTACTAGACTTGACTTGAGGCATGTAAGTGGACAAGAGTAAACGCTTGGCAATGTAAGAAGAACTTTTCTTGCGGAGATCATCATTGATTGCTTTTAAGAACTCATGCTCTTGCTCAAGATTGAGCTTTTCAAAGCGTAATTTCTCATGAGCTCTTAAAAGTTCTCGATGATCTTCGAAGATAGTTTCATGAGCTAACTTAAGAGTGTTTAGTTCTTTAGTTAGAGCCTCAATCTTCTCCTTATCATTGTCATTCGTTTTATCTTGATTAGCATGATTAATTGACGTTTCATCATAGTATTCATCACTAGAGTTGTCAACAAGCAAATCATCACCTAACAAGTCATCTTCATCACTATTGAAATCAACATACTCGGGGTGTGTTACCTTAGGACCTTTGGCCATGAAGCATCTTCCAATTCCTTCATTTGGTGAGTCAAATATGTCGTAGGAGTTGGTTGACACAAGTGCTAGACCGGCAACACCTTCATCTTGAGTATCTTCGGAGTCGGAGTGATAACTTCTCTCGGAGTGGCTGTCGGAGTCGGAGCCGGATACCCATTCACCAACATGAGCTTGATGTCTTTGTTTTGTGTAGCTCCTTGATGATTTTTCCCTCCTTTTCGAATCCTTGCTTCTCCGTGAGTATCTTCGTTCATAACGATCATCTCTACTCCTTCTCTCTCTTGGTGGTGATTCTTTGATTCTTCTTTTTGGTGAATCTTCTCTTCTCTTGTAGGGAGCCGTACACTCATTGGAATAGTGTCTGGGTCTTCCACAACTGTAGCAGTTTCGCTCTCGACTAGAAGATCTTTTGTCATTGTAGGACCTTGACTTGAAGCTTCTATCTTTGCTTCTACTCTTGTAGAACTTGTTGAAGTTCTTCACCATTAAGCTCAATTCTTCATTGAAGTTTTGCTTCTCACTTGATGATGTAGGGGCTTCACATGAGGCTTTGTAGGCACCACTTGATTTGTTGTGAAGTTCCTCTTTATCCTTAAGTGACATCTCATGAGCAACAATTCTTCCAATCACCTCCGTTGGCTTGAGATCTTTGTAGTTGGGCATCATTTGGATCAATGTGCACACGGTATCATATTTTCCATCCAAGGCTCTTAGAATCTTCTTGATGATGAATCTATCGGTCATCTCTTCGCTTCCTAAGCCGGCAATCTCATTTGTGATGAGAGCAAGCCTAGAGTACATTTCAGCGACACCTTCACCATCCTTCATATTGAACTTGTCAAGTTGACTTTGAAGCACATCCAACTTGGATTCCTTGACGGAGTCGGTACCTTCGTGCATATCAATCAAAGTGTCCCAAATTTCCTTTGCATTCTCAAGACGGCTGATTTTGTTGAATTCTTCGGGGCACAATCCGTTGAAGAGAATATCACAAGCTTGAGCATTGTATTGCAACATCTTCAACTCATCCGCGGTAGCTTCACGGTTTGGTTCTTTCCCATCAAAGAAGTCACCTTGCAAACCAACACACACAATAGCCCAAACGGCGGGGTTATGTCCAAGAATATGCATTTTCATTTTATGCTTCCAACTAGCAAAATTAGTACCATCAAAGTAAGGACCTCTACGGTGATAATTTCCCTCGCTAGACGCCATACTCTCCTAGGTTGTGAAACCAAGGCTATGACCACCAAAAGCTATGGAGATCAAAGCAAATGGAGACAAAAGCTCTGATACCACTTATAGGATCGAAAGTATGTCTAGAGGGGGGTGATTAGACTACTTGACCAAATAAAACATAACCTTTTCCCAATTTTAGTTCTTGGCAGATTTTAGCTATTGTAGGACAAGTCAAGCAATCATCACACAATTCAAGCAAGCATGCAAAGAGTATATTGGCAGCGGAAAGTAAAGCATGCAACTTGCAAGAATGTAAAGGGAAGGGTTTGCAGAATTCAAACGCAATTGGAGACACGGATGTTTTTCCCGTGGTTCGGATAGGTGGTGCTATCCTACATCCACGTTGATGGAGACTTCAACCCACAAAGGGTAACGGTTGCGCAAGTCCACAAAGGGCTCCACCCACAAAGGGTAACGGTTGCGCGAGTCCATAAAGGGCTCCACCCACAAAGGGTCCACGAAGAAGCAACCACCCACAAAGGGTCCATGAAGTAGCAACCTTGTCTATCCCACCATGGCCATCGCCCACACAGGACTTGCCTCACTAGCGGTAGATCTTCACGAAGTAGGCGATCTCCTTGCACTTACAAACTCCTTGGTTCAACTCCACAATCTTGTCGGAGGCTCCCAAGTGACACCTAGCCAATCTAGGAGACACCACTCTCCAAGAAGTAACAAATGGTGTGTAGGTAATGAACTCCTTGCTCTTGTGCTTCAAGTGATAGTCTCCCCAACACTCAACTCTCTCACATAGGATATGGATTTTGTGGAAAGAAGATTTGAGTGGAAAGCAACTTGGGAAGGCTAGAGATCAAGATTCATATGGTAGGAATGGAATATCTTGGTCTCAACACATGAGTAGGTGGTTCTCTCTCAGAACAAATGAGTAGGAATTGTGTATGTGTTCTGATGGCTCTCTCATTGAATGAAGAGGAGGTGGAGGGGTATATATAGCCTACACACAAAATCCAACTGTTACACACAGTTTTCCAATCTCGGTGGGACCGAATCAACAAACTCAGTCGGACCGAAAATGTAAACCTAGTGACCGTTAGAGATTTTCGGTGGGACTGACATGCAACTCGGTGGGACCGATATGGTTAGGGTTTGGGCATAATGTAATCTCGGTGAGACCGAATCAACAAACTCGGTGGGACCGAATTTGGTAATTGGCTAACCAGAGAGTTGGTCAGGCAAACTCGGTGGGACCGATTTGCTCTTTCGGTGAGACCGAAAAGTTACAAAAGGGAAACACTGAATTTTCATTGCAATCTCGGTGGGACCGATTCGCTCTTTCGGTGAGACCAAAAAGTTACGAAAGGGAAACAGAGAGTTTGCAATCCCATCTCGGTGAGACCGAGATCCCTATCGGTGGAACCGAATTGCTAGGGTTTGGCAGTGGCTTATGACAAGTGAAACTCGGTGGCGCCGGATAGGAAGAATCTGTAGGACCGAGTTTGGCTTAGGGTTTAGGTCATATGTGGATATGGGAAAGTAGTTGAGGGTTTTGGAGCATATCACTAAGCACATGAAGCAAGAGGCTCATTAAGCAACACCTCATCCCTCCTTGATAGTATTGGCTTTTCCTAAAGACTCAATGTGATCTTGGATCACTAAAATATAAAATGAAGAGTCTTGAGCTTTTGAGCTTGAGCCAATCCTTTGTCCTTAGCATTTTGAGGGTTCCACTTTCACATCCATGCCATGCCAATCATTGAGCTTTCCTGAAATAATTATCTTGGAATAGCATTAGATCAATGAGCTATATGTTGTTATGAATTACCAAAACCACCTAGGGATAGTTGCACTTTCAGTTTTCAATGTATTTATGTGCATAATTCAAATTTGAACTACATGCACATGCTCCAATGCATATAAATTGGTTGAAAAAACAAATCTTTCTCCTTGGATGCATGCTTAGGTCTCATGCAAGAAATGGGAATGAATTTCAAACACCAGGGCACTGTTGAAAAACATTGAGATGCTTGGTTTTTAAATTCTAATAAATCCAAAACTTGTCTAAAATTCATGAAACTTGGCATGCTATCATGGAGCGGCATCAACATGCCGTGGTAAATTTTGTGTCCTGTTTGGGGCAGGTTTGGGTATATGCTTCTCACAAAACCAGAGCTTCTCACAACAAGCATGATGGTTTCGGTAGAGAACGCCCCACCTTTGGGAACAAAAGAATATCCATTGCCTCTTATTGCTTTCAAAAAAATTCACGTGTCAACATAGAACAACATGAGTGTTGTGTTATTTTTTGTGATTTTTCGGGGTTTGTTTGGACATTTTTATGCATTAACTGAGTTTCCAATGCATTTATGTGCATATTCAAATTTAAACTACATGCACATGCTCCAGTGCATATAAATTGGTTAAAAAATCAAATATGTGTCCTTGGGTGCATGCTTAGGTCCCATGCAAGAAATGGGAATGAATTTCAAACACCAGGGCACCGTTGATTGCCGGCAAAACATTGAGGTGTCTGGTTTTTAATTCTAGTAAATCCAAAACTCATCTGAAATTCATGAAACTTGGCATGCTGTCATGGAGTGGCATCAACATGCCGTGGTAAATTTTTTGTCCTATTTGGGGCAGGTTTGGGTATATACTTCTTACAAACCAGAGCTTCTCACAACAAGCATGATGGTTTCGGTAGGGAACGCCCCACCTTTGGGGACGAAACGATATCCATTATCTCTCATTGCTTTCAAAAAAATTCTCGTGTCAACATAGAACAACAGGAGTGTTGTGTTATTTTTTGTGATTTTTCAGGGTTCGTTTGGACATTTTTATGCATTAATTGAGTTTTTAATGCATTTGTGTGCATAATTCAAATTTGAACTACATGCACATGCTCCAGTGCATATAAATTGGTTGAAAAATCAAATCTGTGTCCTTGGGTGCATGCTTAGGTCCCATGTAAGAAATGGGAATGAATTTCAAACACTAGGGCACCGCTGATTGCCGGCAAAACATTGAGATGCCTGGTTTTTAAATTCTAGTAAATCCAAAACTCATCTGAAATTCATGAAACTTGGCATGCTATCATGGAGCGGCATCAACATGTCATGGTAAATTCTTTGTCCCACTTGGGGCAGGTTTGGGAATATGCTTCTCACAAACTAGAGCTTCTCACAACAAGTATGATGGTTTCAATAGGGAACATCCCACCTTCGGGGACGAAACGATATCCATTGCCTCTTATTGTTTTCAAATTTTTTCTCGTGTCAACATAGAACAACATGAGTGTTGTGTTATTTTTTGTGATTTTTCTAGGTTTGTTTGGACATTTTTATGCATTAAGTGAGTTTTCAATGTATTTACGTGCATAATTCAAATTTGAACTACATGCACATGCTTCAGTGCATATAAATTGGTTGAAAAATCAAATATGTGTCCTTGGGTGCATGCTTAGGTCCCATGCAAGAAATGGGAATGAATTTCAAACACCAGGGCACCGTTGATTGCCGGCAAAACATTGAGATGCCTGGTTTTTAAATTCTAGTAAATCCAAAACTCATCTGAAATTCATGAAACTTGGCATGCTATCATGGAGCGGCATCAACATGTCATGGTAAATTCTTTGTCCCACTTGGGGCAGGTTTGGGAATATGCTTCTCACAAACTAGAGCTTCTCACAACAAGTATGATGGTTTCAATAGGGAACATCCCACCTTCGGGGACGAAACGATATCCATTGCCTCTTATTGTTTTCAAATTTTTTCTCGTGTCAACATAGAACAACATGAGTGTTGTGTTATTTTTTGTGATTTTTCTAGGTTTGTTTGGACATTTTTATGCATTAAGTGAGTTTTCAATGTATTTACGTGCATAATTCAAATTTGAACTACATGCACATGCTTCAGTGCATATAAATTGGTTGAAAAATCAAATATGTGTCCTTGGGTGCATGCTTAGGTCCCATGCAAGAAATGGGAATGAATTTCAAATACCAGTGCACCGTTAACTGCTGGCAAAACATTGAGATGCCTGGTTTCTAAATTCTAGTAAATCCAAAACTCGTCTGAAATTCATGAAACTTGGCATGCTATCATGAAGCGGCATCAATATGCCGTGGTAAAGTTTTGTCCCATTTGGGGCAGGTTTGGGTATATGCTTCTCAGAAACCAGAGCTTCTCACAACAAGCATGATGGTTTTGATAGGGAACACCCCACCTTTGGGGACGAAACGATATCCATTGCCTTTCAAAAATTTTCTCGTGTCAACATAGAACAACATGAGTGTTGTGTCAATTTTTGTGATTTTTCAGGGTTCGTTTGGACATTTTTATGCATTAGTTGAGTTTTCAATGCATTTATGTGCATAATTCAAATTTGAACTACATGCACATGCTCCAGTGCATATAAATTGATTGAAAAATCAAATATGTCCTTGTGTGCATGTAAAAAATGAGAATTAATTTCAAACACCAGGGCACCATTGATTGCCGGCAAAACGTCGAGATACTTTGTTCTTAAATTCTAATAAATCTAAAACTCGTCTGAAATTCATGAAACCTGGCATTGTTATCATGGAAGGGCACCCGACATGTTGTGGTATTTTTCATGTCCATTTTGAGAGAAGGCGCACTCGAATAATGACAGCCAACAAAGGCATTTTGAAAAAATAGCTGCCACTTTAATATCTCAAACATTTGTATAATTCAAACCGTGTGCGTACGGTTAGCCATTCACGTGACGCCACATGTCTTGGTTTTAATGGCTATAGGAGGTGTCGTGTGGGCAGCTGTTTGACTGGACGAGAGGCGTGCGAGTGCATCCGGTGCGCAGGCTCACCAGGAAGGTACAAGCTGTTCAACGCATGATCTGTGCATCTCTTCAATGCAAACAGTTCAGATTACGGTATGTAAATTAAAGCCAGATTTCGGCGCTAAGCCAAAAGACACTGCGATTTGTCAAAATATGCAGCTAAAAATCAATAGCACTATCTATTTTTTAACTAAAATTCAGTAATTAAGCATAGATTTCATTCATACTAGAGGTTAAGCAGTCGTTCTCACCGGGAAGCGAGACATACTTGGACCGCTGCATGCCTCACTCCCACTAGTCTATATTAATGGCGCCGCCGAGCGGCCGCACCCCCCATCCTCACCACACACACAATTCCTCTCTCTACGCCCGCATCCTCGACGCCGCTCTGAGTCCTTAAAGCCGTCAGTGTACAAGGATACCGCCGAAGCGCCCCATCGGAGGGAGTGGTGACGCCGAGGCTACTGAAGCACCGGAGCATGGCGTAAATATGGAGATAGAGGTTTCCGTCCCCGCCGACGAGGTGGAGAACGAGGCTACCAACAAGTGGAGGCGGGTCAAGAAAGAACCGCAAGCGACTCTAGCAGGCCTAGACTTCATCAACAACCTCCCCGATGATATGTTAATAGTCATCATATCCCTCCTCCCAATCAAATATCGGGTGAGGACAGCCGCCCTTTCTCGGCGGTGGCGCACCCTATGGCTCCGCACCCCTGTCGACCTCCTCGACGCCCACAAGCTCTGTCATGGTTGTCGCCAAAGCTTGGATGCGTTCTCCCAGATCCTCAGCAGTCACGATGGCCCAATCAAAGGCCTTATCATGAGCAAGTTTCGTTCCAATGGCAAGGATAGAGCCAAGCTTGCCGAGTGGTTCCGATCCCGCGCCATAGATTAGCTCAAGAAGCTAAGTTATAATGATGGGCATATGCGCTTGCTGCCAACGTCCGCGCTCCGCTTCGCGCCCATGCTACGCCTCGCCAAGTTTATGAACTGCCACCCCCTAATGATGCGCCCGCTCTTTTTCTACCACGACTGAAGCACCTCGAGCTCGTCACCGTTCGCATCCCAAAGGATGACATGGAGCGCCTGCTCCGCGGCTGTACTGCACTCGAGTTCCTTCGTCTTCAGGCGATGAATTGGTCGAGTACCTTGCACATCACCTCCAGGACTCTCCGGACTATTTATGTGTGTTGCTGGTGCTACAACGAGAGATCAAAAAAGGTGGACCACAATATGGTCATCCAGGACACACCTTCACTTGAGAGATTACTTGTAGTTGATCAACAAGGTCCAACAAGAATCAATGTCATTTCTGCACCAAAATTGAAAGTGGTGGGCTACTCGTCTGTCGAATACTACAACTTTCAGGTACAACAGTCGCCTTATATACCTCTCTTTCTTGATATCAACGTTATTTCGAGTTTTGAAGATGTATGTTCGTCTGTCATCCAGCGAAGCTTCACCCAGACTCTGGGCATAGTGAAGGTCTTGGCACTAGAATCTGTCGGCCCCAACCTGGACCAAGTTGGCAGTTGCCTGAGATGCTTTTCGTGCCTGAAGAAGCTGTATATCAACGTGATGTTCCTTTCCTATTAAATGTTAACCATAAGGGAGTTCAATTTTTTGCACCTTTTCCCAAGTTTATAATGACAATGTACTACGATTTCTGAAGGAATTTTGGAGGATTTTAGGACATACACCCCCACCCCATATTGGTTGCGCCATTCATATGGTTACAATCATCCATAAGCATTTCTCCTTTGGATTCATATGTACAAGTTTTCTTAGGGAATTTTTCATCCAATCCAACCTCTTGTGAAGAAGGCTACATGTTTCTAGATTGTAATCAAATGCCCATGTTAATCATGCCAGATTAAAGATGGCACGTTGGTGCATTTTACAAATCTTGCAAACCAAATGGGCGTGTAGCAGTGTTCAAAACTGCATGTAGGCACTAACGCGTTCTCTTCTTTTGCACAGGCCCGGAGGTGGATGATGTTTATAACGACAATCACATCAAATGCATGGATCTGCATCTCTCAAATATTACTTTGAACTCCTACCGAGGAACCCCATTGGAGATTACACTCGCCAGGTTCTTTCTTGCCAGAGCAAAGGTGCTGAGGGTACTGAGGTTGAACACTCATTTAATTAGGAAAGATCAATGATATGATTATCAGAGCCAGCTGGTACTTGGAATGGAAGTGCCTCCAAACAGGGTCGGCCCTGGGGTATGGCCGATGGGGCGATGGCCCAGGGCCCAAGCGAGGAGGGGGCCCATGCTGGAGTATATATACTGTATATCCCAACAAAAAACAAGTAAAAATTACAAAAGAATAAAAGAAGGGAAATAAGATGGGCTATGCGGCCCAGATAGTAGCTACCGATCGCTGATCGATTAGCGAACACGAAGCGGCGCCGTGACTCACGCCAGTTGCCAGCGTCAGGCACACAACTGCTGGTTTTCCTAATTTCCTTCATAGGTTCGTCGCCCTCGCCCATGACGCCCGCCGGCCTTCTCGCTTGGCGCCTTGCCCCTTGCCACGTCGCCCTCGCCTTGGCCGCCGCTGTCCGCGCCGCCGCACAGCAATCCGGCATGCGGCAGCCCGGCCATCCGGCATCCGGCAAGGCGGTACCGCAACAATACCTATACAAGTATACATCTGACTGGAAGTCCCGAAGTCTACTCGTTTTTCATCCATTTCATTCATGTTCCTATCCATCCCACCAAACCCAAAATTTGACAATTCAGTAGTTTATTTATTCTTTATTTAGTATCTATGTATTATAATCCAATCTATCATTTTTTTGCCATTCTATGTACATGTCTAGGGTTCCAATCATCCGATGTATAAATTCCTAATTCTTTGTATCCTCTTTTGATCCTTTCTACGTGATTTTAGGACATTAGCATGCCATGCTACCTAAGAAGAAGCAATTGCTGGGTGCTGAAAAAAGGAGGAAAAAGAAAGAAAGTGATCCGAAAATTCTACCACTGAAGGGTTCGTTGAATAAGTTCTTTACATCTTCAAGCAATGTTGATGTCGGTGAAGAACAAGGGCAAGAAACTACTCCCGAGCATGAAAATTCCGTTCTTATTTGAGGTAATCATGTCATGTTAGTTTCATTTTACGATCTTTTTAGTATTATTGTTTTTGACTGAGTGAGTTTGAATTTGGTTATTATTGTTCTCGATGGAGTCATTTGAACTATTATAGTCATATTTTAAACTAAAGATGTGTGATTGAAAGTTATTTTTAATAAGTTATAACACACACAGACACACACACACACACACACATATATATATATATGGTCTTAGGACTTAGGACATAGGGGCCCATGTCGTCGAGTTTTCCTAGGGCCTTCCGAAACACAGGGCTGGCCCTGCCTCCAAAAATGCCAAACTTCTTATTGGAAGAGCATATGGCAAAGCAATTGGAAGTTATTGTGTCAAATCCATACATGACTTGTCAGTGGCTGATCCCTTTTCAGAAATGACGCAGCTTGCAATGTTTGAATTTGGGCGTTGTAATCTTTGAATTTGAACCTTGCAATATTTATGGTATTTGTTATATTGAACCATTTTCGTTTTCTTGTCTCAACGCAAACATTTCATCTGGGTGAACCGCATGTCATACATCGCACACACCTTAATCTGACTGACCGTTTCTTTTGTGTTGCCTAATCACAAATAGTTTCTCCAAGTGAACTGTATGCAGTACATCGCACACGCCTTGATCTGGCTGACCGTTTCTTTTGTGTTGCCTAGTCACAAACAGTTCATCCCAGTGAACTGTATGCTGTACATCGCACACACCTTCATCTGGCTGCCCGTTTATTTTGTTCCTCCTCATCGAAAATGGTTAATTGAACTGAACCGTATGCCCTGAATCGCACACGCAACTAAAATCTGAACCGTGTTTGATGCATCCGTCATCGCAAACATTTTGCGTCTTTTTTGACGGGTTTTTTACACCACTGTTTGCGATTATTGCATCGCACACAGTTTCGTCGGAGGGTCTCTCATCGTAGTGTCGCGTTAGCAACATCCTGCAGTAGTGCATATACCTGTACTATGACTACGTGGACCACCTGCTGTTCCGGCCGCTCCGGCCGAACAAGGAGGCTGTGGCGTGTCAACTTACATCAGTGAGCTCTACGATGTGCACATCCACCCGGGGACGACGATCATAGAAGTACCAGGCGCTGTTCGACATGAGCGACGTCTGAGAGCATACGCCTTGTAACCAACGGGCTTCGGCATGCTACTGGCCAACCAGGCAAGAAACAAGACACCACCATGAATGATGACGGCAGGTAAAAATGATGAAGGAATGCATATAGTCCTGGCCATGGGCCGCCCGGCCCGAACAGCCCGGCCCGACCCGGCCTGAAAAAGCCCGGCCCGACGCTACTCCCGGGCCGGGCCTGGGCCTAGGTTTTGAGCCCGAAGCCTAGGTCGGGCCGGGCCTGAGCCCGCTGTTTATGCCATTTACTGAAGAAGCTCGGCCCGAGGCCCGAGGCCCGATGTGTTTTTTACTGTGATGGGCCGGGCTCGGGCTTGAAAACTAGGCCCGAGCCCGGCCCGGCCGTCGGGGCCTAGTTTTCAGGCCCGAGCCCGGCCCGGCCCGGCCGTCGGGGCCTAGTTTTCAGTCCCGAGCCCGGCCCGGCCCGGCCGTCGGGCCTGAGTTTTCTACCTCAGGCTTGGTCAAGCCCGACCCGAAGCCCGACCCGGCCCGGAGGATGGCCAGGTCTAAACGCATATGCATACGCATCATCACAAGTAGAGGCCGGATTGCTTGCAAAAAAAGAGAGTACTGGCCGGATATACAACAGGCCCACAGTCTGTCTAGCGATCACATAGTCCTTGATCCCATGCCATGTAAGCAACCTGGTGCCAAACAAGATATGAGCAAAAAAGGACCAGGATTGACCGGAATTAAAAAGTACAGGGTAACAATTTCAGGGATTTTAAGATCCTAAATTTTAAAAAATGCATACGCACTAATTAAAGAAAACGAGCGGCCGGTCTTACACATGCATGCATGTAGTTTTGTGGTCTAAATTTTGTCTTTATTCATGACATGGCATGTACTACTAGGATGGTCGCATGGACAAGACACCACATTATTTCATGGATGCGCATGTCCATTTATTCGGATTTTCAAATTTTTAAAAAGCCATATCTTTTAAACCGTGCTTCGGAATTTAGATCCGTTTTCACTATTGGAATCCTCGCGACGAGATCTTTGAAACTAGATCCCGCATGGATATGTTTTGACAATTTTTTTTGATGCCAACTTTGATACTATATTGTGCAACTTTATTACTACATCGTGCAACTTTTTTTTAAAACTAATGTTTGGAGCTACACCTTCGTATGAGGTTGCAACCTAGCAACCACGACAACTTTGATGTGCAACTAGTCTATTGCCTCGACGAAAGTCGATGTACAACCTCCTCTTGTAATGTAGTCTAGTTGCACACACGTTGATGTTTAGTTGGCTTGTAATGTAGTATAGTTGCACACACATTGATGTTTAGTTGGCTTGTAATGCAGTCTAGTTGCACACACATTGATATTTAATTGGTAGGAAGACTGGTTGCACATATATATGCTCAGTTGGCGCGGCAATCTAGTCTAGTTGCACACACATTAATGTTTAGTTGGCAGGACACTAATTGCACACACATATGCTCAGTTGGCGTGGCAATCTAGTCTAGTTACACACACATTGATGTTTAGTTGGCAGGAAGACTAGTTCTTCGAAACATCCCCATGCGGGATCTAGTTTCGAAGAGCACGTCGCGAGGATTCCAGCGGTGAAAACGGATCTTAATTCCGATACGCGGATTAAAAGTTATGTTTTTTTAGTTTTTGAAACAATGAATTAAATACACCAAAGAATAAAATGCATGCACTGAAGAGATGGCTGTGCAGACATTTAAAGACCAGGTAAAAAGTTTTCTTAATTAGGATGGTTAATTAAAAAGGGACATAAAATTTCCAGTTTAGGCCGGCCGCTCGCGTAGGCTAAGCGATTTCAACTCAGACTTCAAGTATAAATTGAAGGTTTATTTTAGACTTTTTTTTTCTTTTCGTTACAACACACAGGCATGTTTCATGTATCCTAGTAAATAAAAAAAAACCCAACCGTGCAACAGCTCACCTTATCCGATCGCAAGATTCTGGCCTCGCCATCCCGGAATCCACGTATCAGCAGGCCCCCACCACGTAAAAAGCTCACAAACACTAGAGAAAAACAGCGCAGGAATTCGCTAACCACACCCGCTGAGACACCACAGGAAACACAGCCCACTCTCTCCCCCCCCCCCCCCCCCCCCCCCCCCCCCCCCCCCCCCCCCCCCCCCCCCCCCCCCCCCCCCCCCCCCCCCCCCCCCCCCCCCCCCCCAATCCGCAGCTCCGCACGCGCTCCTCGCCTCCGCCATGTCTGGCCTCCTCCGGTGGAGGCGCCTCGCCGCCGCAGCCACGCGCGCCGCCTCCACCCTGACCGCAGCCGAATGCTCCCCTGCCATCGCGGCGGTCCCGCCACCGCACCGGCTCCTCCAGGATCGGCGCAAGTGGGAGGGCCCCTCGTCCTCCTCCGGGGGCGGCTCCTCCTCGTCCTCCTCTAATGACGAGCCGGAGCCGCGGCGTATCCGCGCGGAGGCCCACTGCCCGCGCTGCTCCAAGCACATGGACATCCTCTTCTCCCACCGCGCCCATCCCCCTTCAGCCCCCGCCGCTGTCGGCGGCTATCAGACGCTCAACCTCTGTCCCAACTGCCGCACCGCCTACTTCTTCCACCCCAACCACCTCGCGCCACTTCAGGGCACCTTCGTCGAGATCGGCCGCGTCCGGGCTGACCTGCCCCCGGACGGCGTCAGGGTCAGGGACCCCTCCTCCTGGGAAGCCATCCGTGCGAGCTCGTCTTCGCGCGACGATGGGGATGGTAGTGGCGTGGCCGTGCATGTGCCGCCCGGGCCACCGTTCCACCCTAGCCTTAACGTCGTCCGCGTAGCCGGAGGCGGTGGCGGGGGAGGAGCTGCTGGCGGGGGGGGCGAGGAGGGAGGAGGGGGAAAGGACGGATGGGGCGGGTCGAACCTTGGGAAGGATTTTCCGACACCTAAGGAGATTTCCAAGGGGCTCGATAAGTATGTGATTGGGCAAGACCGAGCCAAGAAGGTGAGGATTCTATACAACTCTTTGCTGTAATCATGCTCCCGTTCACCTGTTTTATTTACTGTTTATATCAGAGATGGCATTTTGCTGCCGCTTTTGGTCAGCTTGTGGGAAATATTGGGTTCTTAATGCTGATTCCAAATGCTAGGTCTTTAATGCCTAGTCCGTGTGCTCCTCTCAGTGCACTCAGCACAACAGTTTTTGTGCCAGTTGTGCTGTGCTAAAACTTGGGGCATTGCTCTCGCGTGGGAACACAATTATGTTCTGTCCTACTTTTTTTTTCTTATTTTGACCCGCGGGAGTTGTAAGAAGCCTACAGAGGGGAGGTTTGTAATGGCAAAAGCAGTTTGAAATTTTGAGCTCCATCAAATGATGGCATGCAAGGAGGGTGTTCTTCCTTTGCACCAAGATACATCTGAATTTACAGATTTAACCTATTTTACCCATTGCATGATAATGAAAGAAAATTTAGTAACCTTTGTTTCGATATACCACTTTTAGAGAAGTTTACGGATATGCAGATCAATGGTGTGGAATTGGTACCTTATACTGAAAGTAATGAAGGGTAATCTGGTAATCTCACCTCTCACACACCATCTGTTCCGTGGTAGTTCCAAGTAACGATAATGAACTAACCCAGCCCTAGTCGTCAGCTTCCCATGGTCATCAGCTACATTCACACGCAGATACATTATTCTAGCTCTATTGTAATAGGATCTCAACAGATTGTTGTTGAGCATGTTGTTCCTCCTCGCTCTATTCTAATCTCTATAGACTACCCCATGAGGAAAAATACAAATCATCAAGTTCAGCTGAATACTTCTTCTTTCATGGTATCAGAGCAAGGATAATGCGGTCACCAAGAGCCTATGTGCGGTCTTCCTAGGCAACACACACGCAGTCTCCTTTCTGTCATAAACTATATACCTCAGCACCCTCAAGGAGAGCCATGTGGCACACATACATGCCTGAGAAATTCTGCTGCTGTTGCCATCATTGATTGCATTGTTTACGGTCAATTAGCGCTGTACATAAAATGTGCCCGTTCCCTCTTGCTGTTCAGATGGATGCACCCAACTGCACGTTTTACTTCTAAATACGAGCCAATGAATCTGCCCCCAGTCTCTAGCTCACGTTGTCAAGCTCAGCCTGAAGCCCGACATGTACACCAGAATTCCGTTCGCCACGTTTTACAACAATGTATAGAAGACAGGAAGAGAAATATTGACCTGATTCAGCACAGATCAATCTTGGGCAGCTGTTGTTTTTTATACAGCTTAGTGCCGATAGGCATACAAGGAGATCAATACAGGTACAAGCATTGTGTCCAGCTGTACTATATATGGTAGCCAAATCCAATCTTTACACAATAGAATCCTATTTCGATTGGCTCAGCTTTGCTGATTGAGGACTTATGATTACCCACCTATTAGTATATTTTTTGCAGGAACACTATTAGTATATCGGAGCTTTTTGGCAAACACATTGCATGAGATGTAATTCAGCATATGAGAGGCCTTTGTCAAGGGGACCCTATGTCCCCAATGTTGTTCATCCTTGTCATGGACGCTCTCAATAGCTTGGTTCAAAAGGCCAGGGATGATGGCTGCTGCAGCCCCTATCTAGCCGACCACTTCGTCATCGTGTTTCTCTTTATGCTGACGACGTGGTGCTTCTTATTGTAATGGTGGCTTCAGATTCGGAGCTGATCAAGGATATTTTACATGTGCTTGGGGGGTGCATATGGTCTTAAGACGAATATTCAGATGATTAGTACTATACCAATCCAATGTTCGGTCGACGACTTGGCTGTCGTCCAGGAGCATTTGCCTTCTGAGGTGAAAGAGTTTCCTTGCAAATATATTGGCCTTTTGTCCATCAAAAACTTAACAACAATCCAAATTCAACCTATCATTTGATAGAATTGTTGATCAACTCCCGGGATGGAAGGTTGAAGTCATGACACGGGCTAGCTGAGCGGGTAAGGTCATTTTCACATCTTTGTTTGTGTATTTGGCTATGGCCATGGATCTTCCAAATTGGGCTTTGAGGGCAATTGATAAAATCAGAAGGGGCTTCTTGTGGAGAGGAAGGAAGGAGGCAAGAGTTGGTCATTGTTTGATTGCATGGCTGATGGTTTGCCTTCCAAGGAGCTCGAAAGGTCTGGGTATTCTTGATTTAAAACTTGCGGTTGGGCACGGATGCGACGGCTATGAGTGCATAAAACCCAACCAGATAAACCTTGGGACCAGATACACTATACTAGCGGTGGAGAAGAGAGCCTTGATCCCAAGGTTTATCTGGGCTCTCTTCTCCACCGCTATTATCTCGGTGGTGGGTGATGGTCGTAACACCCTTTTCTGCATGGATGGTTGGAGGGGCAGTCCATTGTTGATCTTGCTCTGCACCTTTTTGCCCTTGTCCCTAAAGCATCGGGGCATCGGGCTAATAGCCGTACAGTTCATGATGCACTGGTGGGACGTTGTTGGGTGCAGGATATTCAAGGTGCTCTCTTGGTGGCTACTTATCCGAATATTTAAATATATGGGATCTTGTGTCCGAAGTGGAGATCCAGAATGACATTCAAGATAAGCATTCTTGGAGATTTGCTGGAGATGGTTAGTATTCGGTGAAAACGGCTTGCAAAGCGTAAGTGTTCTTTATTGGTTTTAGTTGGTCTGGAACATTGGAGGTTGATTTGGAAGCCATGTGCCCCTAAGAAACGCCATTTCTTCCTGTGGTTGGTTGCCCATAATAAGTGCTGGACAGCTGACCGCCTTTAACGGAGGGGTTCGCCACATTTCAGATTGTTGCCCATTTTGTGAGCAGGAAGAGTATACGATTCATCATATCCTTGTCTCTTGTGTGTTTGCAAGAGACTTGATCCCTCCTGTTCAGACATCTTGGCCTCCCTGACTTGGCGCCCCAATCACCTTCTCCTCATTTATTTGATTGGTGGCCTAGAACCATCTCTACGGTGCCAGGTTCTATGCAGGTTCTATGCAGGGTGGTTGGAAATCCTTAATCACTCTTTGTGCTTGGATGATTTAGAAGCATCGAAATGACTGTGTCTTCAACGGGAGTTCCCAGTGTCCAAAGGGTGCTACTGGCCATTAAAGATGAAGCACAACTTTGGTCCTTAGACTGATCATGGGAGAGTCCTGGTTGTGGTCTTGGTTTGAGTGTGGGTTGTCTTTTTCTTGCTTCTAGCGCATCCGTTTTAGCTGTTTAGTGGGGCTTGTATGTACATTTATTCTAAATGCAATGGTACACAACTCTCCTGTGTATTCGAGAAAAAAAATCTTAATGTAGTTGAGATGATTCGATTGGAAATGGAGTTTGATCAGTGGGTTTTGAGTGTTGGTTTAGTTTAGTTTTCTCCTGAAGATATCTGATAACACTTGTCTCATGGCTAGTACTGCTTTTATTCACACTAGCAAAGGTGAGATCCAGGTGATCGCTAGTTATGGGAGTGCGCTCAAAGGATATAAACAGGGTTTCACAAACAAAAAGGGGAATAAGTTGTCACTTTCCCCGTCACGTAAAAGAACACCATGAAACAATGACAAGAAACCAAACATATTGCGTACCCACAGCCCACAATTGATCTAATGCGAAGTCCTTGTATGCTTTTCTACTATTTTTATGCAAATTCAAAAAGCACCAGTGATTACTTAACGCAAAGGGCAAACTATTAACTTAATGAGAGTGCTCTTATGTGGATTCCAGCCAGTGAGCGATTCAATCGGGTGTGTGGAATGTGCCCATCGCGCAGCAGGTTGGTAGTAACTGGATCCCTACTAGGGCGTGGTCTCAGGTTGTAGGGGTGGAAGGAGGGATGGCGTGGTCGCCGGCGCTGGGGCGCCGTTGTTGCGTGCGTGAGAGAGAGAGAGAGAGCAGGGGCGGCGGCTAGGGTTAGGTCTCTCGACTCCCTAAGGAAGCCGAGCAAATATGATTGTTTCTTGCTTAATCCCAAAACGGGTCCTTACACGAGTTTATATAATCCTCCTAATAAGATAATTGGGCTAAGCCCCTAATAACGATAAGATAATCTGGGCCACAACTAACTGGGCTAAGCCCCTAATATGCCAGTCATAACATCTCTCCCTGCCTGCACAAACAGCTCGTCCTCGAGCTGGAAGGCGGGGAAGATCAACGGTTGCCAAACACCTCCGCGTCAACTGGGGCGGGCTGGTCGCCGAGCCCGGCGGCGGCGGGGTCCTCCTTAATGTAATCTGCAGCCTCCAGGTAGAAGAGTCGTGGGCAGATGTGGCCCGATACGTAGGGCTCGTCGCAGTTGAAGCATAACCCTTGGCGGCGACGCTCGAGTTGCTCGGCCGGGGTGAGCCGGCGAAACGGGCGTGTCGCAGCTGTGGCGAGGGGCGCCGTGGAAGCCTGGGCAGGCCAACCCTACGCGGGAACTTCCGGCCAGGGTGGCGGTCCAGCGGCCCGGGGCGGTGGCGCCTGCTGGATGGCGACCGCGCGACGCTAGAACGCGCGGGCGTAGTACATGGCCGTCTAGAGGTCCTGTGGCCTGCGCATCTCCACGTCCACGCGGATGTGGTCCGGTAGGCCGTCGACGAAGAGCTCAGCCCGCTGACGAGCCGAAACGCCGGGGGCGTGGCATGCCAGTGCCTGGAAGCGGTCGGCGAAGTCTTGCACCGTGGTGAGGAACGAAAGACGCCCAAGCTCCGCCAGACGGCTCCCGCGTATAGGCGGACCGAAGCGCAAGAGGCACAAATCGCGGAAGCGCTCCCATGGTGGCATGCCGCCCTCGTCCTGTTTGAGGGCGTAGTACCACGTCTGCGCGGCTCCTCGGAGATGATACGAGGCGATCCAGGTGCGGTCGGACGCGAGCGTGCGCTGTCTCCTGAAAAATTGGTCGCATTGGTTGAGCCAACTCAAGGGGTCGACGGTGCCGTCGTAGGTCATGAACTCCAGCTTGGAGAATCTCGGCGGCGTTTGGACGTGGACGACGGGCGGGTGCGCCTCGTCAGCACGGAGCAGCGAGGATGACGGGGCCGAGTAGGCGGGCATCAGGGTGCCGCCCTGGAACAGGGGCCCATCGACGCTGATGAAGGGCTCGGCGGAGCCCGAGGACCTGCCAAACTGCATGGCCGGGTGCGTCGCCGGCGGGGGCAGCACGTGCAGCCCGACCGAGGCCGTCGTGTAGACCGGCTCAAGGGACCCAGCGAGCCAGGCCGGTAACGGAGACGACGACGAGGGGAACCGGACCTGGTGGATGGGCACCCCCGGGCTCATCGCCGGGATGTCCAGGGCCGTGGTCGCCGATGGCGGCGGCTGCAGTTGTTGCTCCTGCTGCATGGTGGAGGCGCCGGGGTTCGTCGCTGGTGGCGGCTGCCACGACAGCTGCTGCATGGCGGCGGCGACGGGGGTCGCCGAGGATGGCGGCTGCCACGACGGCTTCTGCGGTGGTGGGGCGGTGGCGAAGGGCACAGGCGGCTGCGGCCCATAGGATCTCGCGAGGAACGTGTAGATGCCCGTGACCGCCTGGGTGAGATCCCGGATGGCAGCCGTCATCTCCTTCGGGGTGAAGACGATGGGGACGGGCGCGGCGGAGGTGACCGGCACCGGCAAGAGCGGGGCGTTGGCCGTGGTGGCCATCGGGGCGGTCGGCAGCCAGAGGGTCGGGGTGGGCGGCGGTGAGGACATGATCGCACCGAAGCTATCTGATACCGAATTTGTGGTACCGGATCCTACCAGGGTGTGGTCTCAGGTTGTAGGGGTGGAAGGACGGATGGCGTGGAGGAAGGCGTGGTCGCCGGCGCTGGGGCGTCGTCGTTGCGTGCGCGCGCGCGAGAGAGAGCAGGGGCGATGGCTAGGGTTAGGTCTCTCGGCTCCCTAAGGAAGCCGAGCAAATATGATTGCTTCTTGCTTAGGGCCTCTTTGATTCACAGGATTGCAAAAACACTGGAATAGAAAGAATACAGGAAATCTATAGGGTTGCAGTTGTAAAACAGAGGATTGAAAAACAGTGAAAGTATAGGAATATGAAACAAATGGAACGTTTGAAATGCAGGAACTGAAATCAAAGGAATGCATTATTTAGTAGAGAAACCATGCGCTGGTATGCAACTTTGTCCCTCTTGCCTCGGTCTTTGTGTAAAAAAGAGGCCTGACTCAATGTTTCACTTCATGCGAAATCACAGGAAACCAACAGTGTTTCTCTGGATTGCAACAGTATTCCTCCATACTTGTTCCTGCAAATCAAACATCGCTACAGTAGCAAATCCTATGGAATGAGAATTCCTGCGTTTTTCCTATGAAAAATCCTTCAAATCAAAGGAGGCCTTAATTCCAAAACGGGTCCTTACACGAGTTTATATAATCCTCCTAATAACATAATTGGGCTAAGCCCCTAATAACGATAAGATAAACTGGGCCACAACTAACTGGGCTAAGCCCCTAATATGCCGGTCATAACACAGGTCATTAGTGCGGTAGGCCTGGATGATCTGGAAGCAGAGGAACGCCTGCGTCTTCGACGGCGCTCAGCCCTTCATTACCGAACTCACGGCTAGAATTAGAGAGGAAGCGACCCTTTGGGTCAGAGCAGGAGCCACAGGCCTAGGCGTAGTCTTACTGACCACCTGGGATGTCCATTGATCCTTTTTTGTTTTGAATCTGTAACCCTCCCTCTCGGAGGCTTGTACTGATGACCCCTCTCTTTTTTCAATGCAATGAAATGCAAAGTCTTTGCGTTTTCTCGAAAAAAAAGAGGCCTGCGGTGTCTAGATCCTTGGCAACTTGGTCAATGTACGCCTGGAGTTGTGAGATGTGGCTTCATTTGAGCACAACTTGAGCAAGCCATTGAGATGCAGAGCTTGGAGGCGAAAGTAATGCGGTCCAAACCGGCAAGGGTGCTTTGGTGATAGGAAGGGTTTATCCTTTTAGGGAGGCCTTGGCGTTAGTTTCTCTCCTTGTCTGACACCAGTGACAAGGATTGCTCATGGAGGCATGAACTCGGCATTGACGACCACTTCATCTTTCTGCGTCCAGTGGCTGCCAAGAGCTTGGTAGTGCTCATGGAGAATCGGTCTCTGGCGCTGCTATGGATACAGACCCAGGTGGATTTGCTCAACCACAGGTCTGCCACCTCCAACAGTTTTCTACAGAAGCTGTACGGAAAACTGATCAAGAACGCTGGTGATTTCACCTTCAATCAACCTTGACCTGGGTGCACCTTTCCTTGATCTGTGCCATCTAACCAAATCTAGTGCAAGTTCCAATGTTCCATACACAATATAGTACAGCTAGTGTTGATGAGATTTGGCGATCAACTATTTGTACTGTCAAGGGTGGTTTTTCTCAATTGTAAGATATATTAGCCTTGAGTGGCAAAGGTGGCACCTAGATATTGATTTAGTATAATCGGCATGATAAGCTCAAGTACTCCTGCTTAGTATTGTGTACTCAACACTCAACACTAACGCTTCCATAGCTTTGATTTTCTGATATGATATTACCATTTAAATTTGTAGGTGCTATCTGTTGCAGTGTACAACCACTATAAACGTATATATCATCAGTCTCTACAGAAAGGGTCAGTTCCATTGTACCACCTCATTTCTTTTTGTTTTGTTTATGAAATGAGTAAGAATATTTATTACTGCACCCACAGAAATTAGAACTCATGCATATCATTCAGCGACTAATTATGTGATGTATAAGCTAAAACCATTAGGTCTGGAGCAGATTTGGGTTGTTCTGATGGAGAAGCTGATGGTGAAGACAATGTTGAACTAGAGAAAAGCAATATACTGTTAATGGGCCCTACTGGTTCAGGTAGCATCTGCAACTATCCTCAGTTGTTGTGATTGGAATAAACTGAATTCTGGTTTCTTCTATGTTGGACGGACTATAATAAAGAGAGAGCGCTCATCAGTAGTATTTTGTTTGGATGCTTCATATTTTTCGCAGGTAAAACTTTGCTTGCAAAGACATTAGCTCGGTTTGTGAATGTGCCATTTGTAATTGCTGATGCAACAACATTGACCCAGGCAAGTGGTTCACTATTCACTAATGTTTACATTCTGGAGGATATTTTAAGTGCATAATAATGTATAGTACTGAAACTGCACCTCATATAGTCGGTTTTAGTTCTACTAAGCCTAAAACCTATTGATTCCAAAGTTTGTCTCCATAGCTCTAACTTTCTATTAACCCCTGTCTGACCATCATCGACTAGCACCACATCATCCTCAAAGAGCATACACCATGGGATATCTCCTTGTATATCTTTGTTGACCTCATCCACCACCAAGGCAAAAACATAAGGTCTCAAAGTTGACCATTGGTGCAGTCCTATCTTAATCGAAAACTCATCGGTGTTGCCATCACTTGTTTGAACACTTTTCACAACATTATCATACATGTCCTTGATGAGGGTATGTACTTTGTTGGGATTTGTGTTTCTACAGGGCCCACAACATGACATTTCGCAGTATCTTATCGTAGGCCTTCTCCAAGTCAACGAACACTATACACAGGTCCTTCTTTTGCTCCCTATATCTCTCCCTAAGTTGTCTTACCAAGGAAATGGTTTCCATGGTCAACCTCCCGGCATGAAACCAAACTGATTTTTGGTACGCTTGGCATTCCTCTTAAGCGGTGCTCAATGACTCTTCTCCCATATCTTCATTATGGCTCATCAGCTTAATTTCATGGTGATTAGTATAACTTTGAACATCCTCCTTGTTCTTGAAGATCAGTACTAATATACTCCACCTTCATTCTTCTAGCATCTTGTTTGCCTGAAAAATGAGGTTGAAAAGATTAGTTAGCCATACTATCGCTATGTCTCCAAGGCCTCTCCACATCTCAATGGGGATACAATCAGGGCCCATCGCCTTGCCTCCTCTCATCCTTTTTAAAGCCTCCCTGACCTCAAACTCTTGGATTCACTTCTGAATCGTCGCACAAAACGCCTGCTGGTATCATCAAAGGAGTCGTCCAGCTCAATGGTAGAGCTCTCATTCTCTCAATTGAACATCTTGTCGAAGTACTCCCGCCATCTATGCTTGATCTCCTCGTCCTTCACCATGAGCCAACCTGCTCCGTCCTTGATGCATTTCACTTGGTTGACATCCCTCATCTTCCTCTCTCGGATCTTGGCCATCTTATAGATGTCCTTTTCGCCTTCCTTTGTGTCTAAGTGCTGGTAGAGGTCCTGATGGGGAACAACAGAGGAGGAAAAAAATCATATGTCAAATCTGTTTGGCTACTTCTAGATACTTCTACTCTAGTCTAGTTTTTTTTTTCTTTTCTTAACCCTAGCTACTGTTTTCTAGTCTTCTAGCTATGAGGAGAATGGTGAATCTTGTAATGTTTTCTAGAGTGTTCTAGCTATAAGTAGAAGTGAGATGTCAGGGCTTCCCAAAGCCCTATAAACAGAGGTCCTCACCTCTAGTTTGTAACCAGACTATGTACCCCACTACCTATAACAGAACTGGGTGTTCTTATCTAGATCTTGGACTAGATCTTGTGCTCTAGGAGTTTTGGATTGAACTCCTGCTGCCATATTGTCCTATATTCTCCTCTAGAGCAATATGTAGCGCAACACGTTGAAGTAGTTCGTTCAACACTAGTGCTGTTCACTTTGTAGCAGCAAGTGGAGTTGCTCCTCACAACCTTGTGCTGCTTCAGGTTCTCATACGCCCGATCCCTTGCTTCACTCACTGCTCGCTTTGCAGCCTTCTTTGCCGCCTTGTACTTCTCTGTTGTCTGCACTCCTATCCAGGTGTAGGCATCTGAAACAGTCTTTCTTCTCCTTAATAGCCTTCCACCGCCAGGTACCTTTAGCTTCGCTTCTACTTCCTCTGGTCACCCCAAACTCCTTTGAAGCCACCTTACGAATGCAAGTCGCCATCTACATCACCTCCTTCCTCCCAAGGGCCCTCCTTAATAACCCTCTCAAAAGCCTGAGCCGCCTCCCCCTTGAGCTTCCACCACTTAGTTCTAGCGGCTTGGGGCGCTTATCCTGCTACACGAATCCAAAAGCGGAAGTCAGCCACCTAAAGCTTATGTGAGGGACAACACTCTCTTCAGGTATCACCTTAAAATCTAGTAAAGCATGCATGCCTTCTCTTCTCGAGAGGACGAAATCAATCTGGCTAGAGTGTTCACCACCACTAAAAGTCACTAGATGGGATTATCTCTTTTTTAAGAGGGTGTTAGCTACAATCATGTCGTAGGCTAGAGCGAAGCTTAAGACATCTTCTTCTTGATTCCTGATGCCATAGCCAAAGCCCCCCTACACCCCTTCAAAACCTGTGTTAGATGTACCCATGTGGCCATTTAGGGCTCCTCCTATGAAGGGCTTCTCACTAATAGGTACACTCCTAACCATGACGTCTACTACTCTCTTGTTGATCAAGATGCCTACTTCATTTCTTTGTGAGCGATTCAACTAATAAAAAATGATTAACTGCCGTCACCTGATTCCTTTAGGCATATTTTTAAGTGAATCTCTCTCTCTCTCTCTCTCTCTCTCTACTTTGTTCAGACACTAAGGCTTTATTTTTCAACTTCCTGCAGGCAGGGTATGTAGGAGAAGATGTAGAATCTATATTGTACAAGTTACTTACGGTATGGTTTTTGATTGCACATATATTTAAACAAATAGGAGCTACTAGTTGACTTCTCACTATGAGTCCTTGAAAGTGAACTCTGGGTCTTATATTTGAACATTAACTAGGTGGCAGATTTTAATGTGCAAGCAGCACAACAAGGGATGGTGTACATTGATGAAGTTGATAAGATCACTAAGAAGGTCTGTCCAAATTAACTTCTGTTGAACATTTTTCCTTGGTATGGGAATCGTTAATCAGTTGGGTGCATTCAACATGCAGGCTGAGAGCCTTAACATCAGTAGAGATGTATCAGGCGAAGGTGTTCAGCAGGCTTTGTTGAAAATGCTCGAAGGCACGGTGAGTCATCTTCATTGACCTTCCGATGAAGCAGCATGTTTATAAATTGTAAGTTCGAACGTTTGCAAGCAGATATTGGCTGCCACTAGGATTAAAATGTATATCATTCGTAGATTAATACTCCCTCCGTTCCTAAATATAAGTCTTTTTAGAGATTCCAATGCGGACTACATATGGAGCAAAATGAGTGAATCTACACTCTAAAATATGTCTATATACATCCGCAGTCCTTACTGAAATCTCTAAAAAGACTGAAATTTGTAGTGGTGGCTGAATGCTATACCTAGTTCTATTCATGCATTTTCTTTCTTTTGTGCTGTGTATTGTGAGCTTGCATTTTGGAGCTTTTATAGTGATGTCATTATTGGATTTGCAAATGTATTGGTTTGAGGCATCATAGTTTTGTTTTACATTAATCCTACTATGCACTAAAAAGTAACTCATTTGCTTCATTGATATTGTGCGATCTTTCTGGGGTACTATGATTCTTGGTAAAAGACAAGATCATTTCTTGATAATTGTCTCTACATATGGATGCCTTTTGATATATTTTTCTAATGTGGTCATGTTTAGATAGTCAATGTCCCTGAGAAAGGAGCAAGGAAGCATCCTCGTGGCGATAATATACAGGTACCGTCAGCACAATTTGTATATGACATTCTTCCCAAAGAAAGTGTGCATGGTATACATTTTGCCTGAAGAACTACAGTATCACACCGCCAGTACCTGTGTCCTGAATGGTAGCAAAAATAGAGAAAAATATGGAATTATGTGACCTTATCATCATACTAGTCCTTCGTAGAAAATAGAACCTATTTGTTATGAATGCATACCGTGCTGCTTTATACATGTATCGTATTGTTTCTTTACACCCAGTGGCGGTGCCAGGAGGCAGGAGCTAGGACATGTGGTGTTAGTAACTTCTAGAGATTAATGCTATTTGTAATACTATGTTTATTTGGATTTTTGTTTGGGGCGTCCTCTCAGCGACGCTCCACATCATAACCCGGGTGTGGTGGAAAATGGGCAAGGGCCGGGCCGTCACCTCCCTGGCGGCGTGCCGTATCTTGATCCGGATACGGTGGCAAGTGAGCGAGGATCGGGTCGTCGCATCCTTAGTGGCGCGCTACATTGGCGCCCAGATGTAGTGGAAAATGAGCAAGGGTCTTCGCATTTGACTCGACGAGTGCGAAGGGTAAGGAAGCTAACCGAGCCTAGGAAGATTCGCTTAGGTAGTTGGAACGTAGGATCTCTGACAGGGAAGCTTCGAGAGCTAGTTGATGCAGCGGTGAGGAGAGGTGTTGATATCCTTTGCGTCCAAGAAACCAAATGGAGGGGACAGAAGGCGAAGGAGGTGGAGGATACCGGCTTCAAGCTGGAAACAGGAATGGCGTAGGCATCTTGATCAACAAGAGCCTCAAGTATGGAGTGGTAGACATCAAGAGACGGATTATCCTGGTCAGGCTGGTAGTTGGGGACTTAGTTCTCAATGTTATCAACGCGTATGCCCCGCAAGTAGGCCACAATGAGAACACCAAGAGGGAGTTCTGGGAAGGCCTGGAAGACATGGTTAGGAGTGTACCGATTGGCGAGAAGCTCTTCATAGGAGGAGACCTCAATGGCCACGTGGGTACATCTAACACAGGTTTTGAAGGGGCGCATGGGGGCTTTGGTTATGGCATCAGGAATCAAGAAGGCGAAGATGTCTTAAGCTTTCCTCTAGCCTACGACATGATTGTAGCTAACACCCTCTTTAGAAAGAGAGAATCACATCTGGTGACTTTTAGTAGTGGCCAACACTCTAGCTAGATTGATTTCATCCTCTCGAGAAGAGAAGATAGGCATGCGTGCCTAGACTGTAAGGTGATACCTGGAGTGTTGTACCTCAGCATAAGCTGGTGGTTGCTGACTTCTGCTTTCGGATTCGTGTCCAGCGGCATAAACGTGCCAAAGTCGCTAGAACAAAGTGGTGGAAGCTCAAGGGGTAGGTAGCTCAGGCGTTCAAGGAGAGGGTCATTAAGGGGGCCTTGGGAGGAAGGAGGGGACGCGGACAATGTGTGGATGAAGATGGCGACTGGCATTCGCAGGGTGGCCTCGGAGGAGTTTGGAGTGTCCAAGGGAAGGAGAAGCGGAGATAAGGATACCTGGTGATGGAATGATGTTGTCCAGAAGGCGATTAAAGAGAAGAAAGATTGCTTCAGACGCCTACACCTGGATAGGAGTGCGGACAACATAGAGAAGTACAAGATGGCGAAGAAGGCCGCAAAGCGAGCTGTCAGTGAAGCGAGCGGTCGGGCATATGAGGACCTCTACCAACGGTTAGGCACGAAGGAAGGCAAAAGGGACATCTATAAGATGGCCAAGATCCGAGAGAGGAAGACGAGGGATATTGGCCAAGTCAAATAAATCAAGGACGGAGCAGACCAACTCTTGGTGAAGGACGAGGAGATTAAGCATAGACGGCGGGAGAACTTCGACAAGCTGTTCAATGGAGAGAATGGGAGTTCTACCATTGAACTGGACGACTCCTTTAATGAGACCAGCATGCGTTTTGTGCGGCGAATCCAGGAGTCTGAGGTCAAGGAGGCTTTAAAAAGGATGAAAGGAGGCAAGGCGATGGGCCCTGATTGCATCCCCATTGAGGTGTGGAAAGGCCTCGGGGACATAGCAATAGTATGGCTAACCAAGCTTTTCAACCTCATTTTTCAGGCAAACAAGATGCCAGAAGAATGGAGACGGAGTATATTAGTACCAATCTTCAAGAACAAGGGGGATGTTCAGAGTTGTACTAATTACTGGGGAATTAAGCTGACGAGCCATACAATGAAGCTATGGGAGAGAGTCATTGAGCACTTATGGAGAGATACAGGGAGCAAAAGGACTTGCATATGGTGTTCATTGACTTGGAGAAGGCCTATGATAAGATACCGCGGAATGTCATGTAGTGGGCCTTGGAGAAACACAAAGTCCCAGCAAAGTACATTACCCTCATCAAGGACATGTATGATAATGTTGTGACAAGTGTTCGAACAAGTGATGTCGACACTGATGACTTCCCGATTAAGATAGGACTGCACCAGGGGTCAGCTTCGAGCCCTTATCTTTTTGCCTTGGTGATGGATGAGGTCACAAGGGATATGCAAGGAGATATCCCATGGTGTATGCTCTTTGCGGATGATGTGGTGCTAGTTGACGATAGTCGGACGGGGGTAAATAGGAAGTTAGAGTTATGGAGACAAACCTTGGAATCGAAAGGGTATAGGCTTAGTAGGACTAAAACCGAGTACATGATGTGCGGTTTTAGTACTAGGTGTGAGGAGGAGGAGGTTAGCCTTGGTAGGCAGGTGGTACCTTAGAAGGACACCTTTCGATATTTGGGGTCAATGCTGCAGGAGGATGGGGGTATTGATGAAGATGTGAACCATCAAATCAAAGTCGGATGGATGAAGTGGCGCCAAGCTTCTGGCATTCTCTGTGACAAGAGAGTGCCACAAAAGCTAAAAGGCAAGTTCTACAGGACGGCTGTTCGACCCGCAATGTTGTATGGCGCTGAGTGTTGGCCGACTAAAAGGCGACATGTTCAAACAATTAGGTGTGGCGGAGATGCGTATGTTGAGATGGATGTGTGGCCACACGAGAAAGGATAGAGTCCGGAATGATGATATACAAGATAGAGTTGGGGTAGCACCAATTTAAGAGAAGCTTGTCCAACATCGTCTGAGATGGTTTGGGCATATTCAGCGCAGGCCTCCAGAAGCTCCAGTGCATAGTGGACGTCTAAAGCGTGCGGAGATGTCAAGAGAGGTCGGGGTAGACCGAATTTGACATGGGAGGAGTCCGTTAAGAGGGACCTGAAGGATTGGAGTATCACCAGAGAACTAGCTATGGACAGGGGTGCGTGGAAGCTTGCTATCCATGTGCCATAGCCATGAGTTGGTCGCGAGATCTTATGTGATTCACCTCTAGCCTACCCCAACTTGTTTGGGACTAAAGGCTTTGTTGTTGTTTGTTTGTTTGTTGTAATACTATGTTTGTACGAAATCTGTGTGGTTGGAACCCCACAGCTTGCTCCAAGTGCCACCACTTTTTGCACCACAAATGTCATATTAACTTCATTTTTCTAATTGCCTTCTAGTACCATCTAAACCATGATCCACTTTTCAAGGCCTTCCTTGTTTAAGGTAATGTAATCATGGCTGAGCTTTAATTCTCTATTCTGCATGCCATACAGATAGATACGAAGGATATTCTGTTTATATGTGGGGGTGCTTTTATTGACTTGGAGAAAACTATATCAGAGAGGTACCATTGTTTTTACCTGTTTCAAAGTTGCTATCTCTGGTGTTTCCTGTCAGTCTTCATCTAAGGGGCATCCCACCCCCTTTTTGTGTAAATAGGCGGCAGGATTCTTCTATTGGATTTGGGGCACCTGTCCGTGCAAGCATGAGGACTAGTGGTATTTCAAGTGCTCAAGTGACATCGTCCTTGTTAGAATCAGTGAGTACCAGAGTCCAGGAGCCAGCTATTTTTGGAAGCTTTGTTTCAGGGAGAATGTGAATGCATTTGCTCTGTAAAAGCTAAAGTGTTTTTTATTTGGTTTTGTTTTCAGGTTGAGAGCAGTGATCTTATAGCATATGGACTCATTCCGGAGTTCATTGGACGTTTTCCTATCCTTGTCAGCTTGGCAGCACTAAATGAGGACCAACTTGTTCAGGTAGATCTGTAGGAGGAAAAATATCCTATTAGGTGGAAAACATATTTCTATATGATTGTTATTGAACTTATAATTGATGGCTAATACAATAAATGTACTGCTAGGTTCTCACCGAGCCAAAGAATGCTCTAGGTAAACAATTCAAGAAGTTGTTCAGCATGAATAATGTGAGTATATTTTCATTGGAAACATGCAAGTGTTATCTGGCGCTTCTCACACTGTTGGCTTTCAGGTTAAGCTTCACTTCACGGATGCTGCACTAAGAATAATTGCCCAGAAGGCAATGTGCAAAAATACAGGTGCACGGGGCTTAAGGACTATCCTTGAGAATATTCTCATGGATTCCATGTATGAGGTTCGTCCGATAGCAACTTTGTATTCCTTTTCCTTGAACTTACACACAAACTCAATGGAGCTGGCATTCATACCATATATTCATGAATTTGTGACTGCCTTGCAGATTCCAGATACAAAATCTGGAGAGAAGCGAATTGACGCAGTGGTTGTAGATGAAGGTGCAGTAGGATTGGTGGACCGACCTGGCTGTGGAGCTAAGATCCTTTACGGCGATGGTGCATTTGATCGTTATCTATCCCAGATAAAGGTGGGAATTGCCAACCTCAATCAGCTTGCCTTGTGATATTGGTAATATCAATCATTTGCTGCGAGTAATATTTCATGGACTAAAAATGCTGCAGGCAATGGGAGACGGAGCAGGAAGCGAAGTGGATGGGGATCCTGACCTTTCTTCGTCAAGAGCCATGAGCATGTGATTTCATGGTTCCTCTAGCTCTACTGTACACTGTAAAAATCTGATCCTAGCTGTATTAATGTAAAGAAAAAAAAACACATGTGCAGTACCCATTGCTAATTCAAACCCCAGCTGTCTGGCCGTCCTCACGCCTTGCATAATCTGTAGCAGGATTGGGAAGTGTATAGTGGAGCAAGTTGGGTGTCGACGTGTGTGTGAAGGTGAGAGACTTTTTATGTGAAGAACTGTAATGCTTGCCAGATGTTGTAAAACTTCAAACACTGAGATGAAGGGGTTGAAATTTAGCATGGAGATACGAAATTATGTTATCAGCTCCTTGCCCGAATTGTGCTGTGTGGTGTACCAGCCTTGCTTGGTAGAAAGAAGAAAGAGATCCGAATGCTTTAGGGACTTGGGAGTTTCTGCTGCAGAGCTCAATGCACTCTCGTGGTCTAGAAAAATACTACCTCTGTCCCATAATATAAGACATTCTTTGCAGTTTTAAACTGCAAAGATGTCTTATATTATGGGAAACATTGTTGTATGTCTGTACGTCCAAATTTTCTGTGAATAAAAAGAATTTCTAAGGGCGTGTTTGGTTTCTCGTTTCCTGTCAAATACACCATTTGTTCCAAAATATAAGGTCTATTGATTTTTGTGCAAGTTAACCATTTGAGAGTTTGACCAAGATTGTAGAACTAAATAGAAACATCTGCAATACCTAATAGATAAAATATGAAACTAGCTTTCAAGATCGATCAAATGATATAAATTTCATATTGTGAATATTGATATATTTTTCTAAAAACTTAGTAAAAAATGCACTTGTTTGATTTTTGAAAAAACAAATACATCTTATATGAAGGAATAGAGAGAGCACTGGTGTATCTTTACCTAATAATAAATCGGCTATTGCTTCTGTCCGCTTCATCCAAATTGTTCGGTTTTAATAATATCATCAGTTTCAGAAATATCATCATCTTCAGCATACTCAATAGTTCTAGCTCTAGTAAGTTGTTCATTAAGAAATTCACCCAGTGACACAGTATTTTCAAGCAAAGTAGTAGCATCATAAGCATCATTCATAGCAGAAATAGCATCATCAATAACATTCGATGTGTTGGAGTTAATAGCAGGTATAGGTGTCGCAAGCTTACTCAAAACAGAAGGTGAATCAAGTGCAGAGTTAGATGACAGTTTCTTACATCCCCTCATAGTGGATGGAAAAATCTTGGTTCTAATATCTTCCAGATTCCTCATAGTGATCAACAAATGTAAATCCTAAGTGACTCAGAGAATAGAGCTATGCTCCCCAGCAACGGCGTCAGAAAAAAGTCTTGATAACCCACAAGTCTTGATAACCCAAATTTATTGATTCGACACAAGGGGAGCCAAAAAATATTTTCAAGCACTACCGCAGGATACTGCAAACGCGACACTACGATCAGAGACCCTTCGAGAAACTATGTGCGATGCAATAATCGCAACCGGTGCTGTATGAATACCGTCAGAAATGTATAGAACATTTGCGATGATGGATGCATCAAACACGGTTCAGTTTTTAGTTGCGTGTGCGATGAAAGGCATATGGTTTAGTTCAATTAACTGTTTGCGATGAGGAGGAACAAAAAAAGGTCAGCCAGATGAAGGCGTGTGCGATTCACAGCATACGGTTCACTCGGATGAACTGTTTGTGATTAGGCAACACAAAAGAAACGGTCAACCAGATCAAGGTGTGTGCGATATACGGCATGCGGTTCACTCGGATGAACTGTTTGCGTTGAGACATGAGGATAGAAACAGTTCAACTTAACAAGATGTGTGTGATACGCGGCAAACAGGTCTATAATCAGAAATGTGTGTGAAGATCAATAATAACACAGAGAGTTGCTGCTAATAAGACGTGTGTTTTGTGCGATGAGATTGCATACAGAACAACAATATATATATATATATATATATATATATATAGGGTGGGTCTATTATGATAACACCCCTTAAGAGTGTTATTCTAATAACAACAGCTTATTTTGCTAACACTCCGAACCGACGCGACCAAAAAAACAAATGCACCCGCCCCACCTCCTGGTCAAACGCCACCCCGATCAACCCCCACCCCCAGACTACCCACTTCTCCCTCGACCAAATCCCCACCCCGACCCACTCCTCTCTTCCTTAATGCCGTCCACCACGCCTCCGCTCCCTTCCGGCGGGCCCTGCCCCTACGCCACCACCCTTCCTCACCCCGTGGCAACCACCGCATCTCTCCCGATGATGGATCTGTGGAGATCCGCACTGCCCCACGCTCCTCTCGACGGAGCGCGTCGGAGGGCCAGCGCCCATGGTAGTCTCGAGGCGGGGCTCCTGGACTGCCCTAACGGTGGCGGCCACCACTAGTCCTTGCGGTGGAGGGCCAACACGGGCGACCCTCCCCTCCACCAGCTCGGGCACCCTACTGGCCCACCTCGACCACCGGCTCCGGGAGCGGCCGTCCACCCCTCCCCACGCGACCCACACCCTCCCAGCTGACGGATTTGGTCCCGGCGCCCATGCTCCCATCATTCTCCACTTCGGCAGCACCCAGCATCTCCCTCCTCCCTTCGGCCGCATCCCCGCGGTGCTCCCCATTCCACCATGCGAGCACACCGTCGGGCTCCAGCTTGCCTCAACGGGATCTGCACCACGCGATGTGCGTGTGCGCAGTTTGGCGTTGCCTGTTCGGCATCATGGTTCGGCACACCTGGCCGTGCAGTTGACGGCTCCTGTGTGGAGTCTACTGCTTTTTTCTGTTCGTGCGATTCCAGTGCAATTCATCTCTTACGGTTGTAGCTACATGCTGGATTTGATGCTAGCCTAACGCATTTCACATTTTGTTTGTGTGTTTTTCTTCTTCCAGTTTTGCAGTGAACCTCCACGAGATGCATCGGCACTTGCAGTGCATTTCGCTGTCACGTGAGGTTCACTGCACTTGGCCTTGAAGTTGAGATGAGATTATAAAGAGAAAATGCTAGCAAAAAATAAAAATAATGCAGTTCCCTTTATCGACGTTGCAATGTTGTTCTTTTTGTAGTGAGTGAAAGTGGTTCACTCTGTAAAACAAGATTGTCGAAAAAAATTATGAAGTTCATTACTCTCTTCCATGCGGCCAGCTCCGGGTCGTTCTGCAATCTTTTGCCCCCTGCCACTCATCCACCCCATCCTCTCTGTTTTGCAGGTCCAGCAGCACATCCGACGTCGACAGAGGGTGGTGACCCCTCTTCCACCTACCTTTTGACGGTGTGCACTGCAGACAGCAGCGGCATGCACTACAGGCAGCAGCGGCCAGTGCAGTTCGCGCATGATGGGATTGTAGCTCCAGGCGCCCCCGACTCCCTCCTGCCTCTCTCCCTGCAATTCTCCACTAACGGTAGGCAATCCAGTCCGCTCTTTCATGTAGGTCGGCTGGATTTTCCTCTCGAGGAGCTTTGTCGCTTCGCTGGAGCAGTGCACATAGCAGGCACATACGACCATTTGTTGACTCCCCATGCAGTACACTTTTGTGTTGTGAGGCGGGCGTCGTCGGGATTCGTCAGTAGGCTTTGTTTGCTTGCGTGAGATATGGTTCAAACTGTATGTTTAATTTTTGTTTTCCTCTGTTCGCTTGCGAGAGATATGGTTCAAATATAATGTATGTTTAATTGCAAAAGTGGTCCATTTTAGCAAGCATCGGCGGTCTGCATTGAGAAAAGGAAAAAGAGAGGAGAACCGTAATGCAGCCCACTTTGAGGGACTCCACTGTCCACCTCTCATTAAAAAATGTTTTCAAGAAGTTCGTTTCGCCCCTTTTGGGGGTTCATGAAAAACAGAAGTGAAAAAAAGACAAAATATAAATTCGTGTGGCCCACTTTCGGGGAGTGTCGCGGTTCACTTCCGGTGCTCTCGATGTTTGCTTTCGGTGGTGTCGTGGTTCATTTAATCCCAATATGAAGTGCGGAAAAATGTTATGGAAATGAGTTTAAAAAAGTAATGAGGTTCATTCTTGATGGTGATTCCGTTCACTTGCGCCTGATGTGAAGCACATTCCACTTCCTTGTCTAAGAAAATATACGTGTGACAAAACTAACAAAATGAAAATCAAAGCAGTTTGTTTTGCCCATCTGTTGCAGTGCGGTTTTCACTCTGAAGCAGTGTGGTCGGCCGTATGATGTTGTACATCCCGTAAGTGCAAAAAAAATTGTTATGGAAGTGAAGAAAAGTAACGCGGTTCACTTCTTGATAGTGTTGTGGTTCATTTACACTCGATGTGAAGTGCACTCTACTTTCTCGTCCTTGAAGAAATTACGTTTGAATAAAAGAAACCATGCAGTTCTCTTACCCGTCTGATGAAGTGTGGTTTTTCGTCCGATGCAGTGCGGTTTTTAGTTGGATGAAGTACCCACGTCGATTTAGGTGTCGAGAAAAACAGAGTGTCCGCATTTCGGTAATTTTGAAAATCCTCTTAAACCGTAAAGAATTACAGAGAGTGTTCTACATGTAAAAGCTGCGCCTCATCGATATCTTTCCAACGGAGTATCGTTTGAATCATTCCGATCAGCGGTTTGTAAAAATTTCGCGAAAAACGGCCGCTGCCACTCGTCGTCCGCCGCATGATTTTCAAAATTAACTTAAAACCATAAGGAATCCTAAAAACATTTCAACATATGAAAGTTGTGCCTCGTCCATAGCTTTTCAACGGTATATTACACGCCTTGTTTCGACAAACGGTTAAAAAACTAGAGCGAAAACAGTATCGAAAATTTGAAAATTTGTGAAAAACAGAATTCCGCGATTTAGTAAATTTGAAACTGCTCTTAAACCATAACGAATTAGAGAAAACAATAGTTATGAAAAAGATGCGCCTCGATGATATCTATCCAACGGTGTATCATTTGCCTCATTCCAACGAGCGGTTTAGAAAAGAAAGCGAAAAAACGCTCGCTGTCACTCTTTGTGGGCCGCACCGTTTTTGAAACTGCTCTTAAACCGCGGGGAATCTCGAAAAGTGTTCAACATGGAAAAGTTGCGCATAATCCGTAGCTTTCCAACGTTATATTACACGCCTCATCTGATAAACGGTTAAAAAATTAGAGCGAAAACAGTATCGAAAAAATACTACGCGCAGTTTTTTTCGAGACGAAGTTCGCTAGTCTCTGTAATGCAGTGCTCTTGCTAAAGAAAGTGCAGTGCCCTCGCGTTGAGCATGCAGTGCAGAAGTGTTATCAGAATAACTATTCTGATAATATTATCAGAATAGACGGACTGTACACACACACACACACACACTTATAAGGACATGCTTGCATAACCAAATTAAACATCTACTTACATAGGTGGCTACTACGACCATGGCATTTGCACACACCAAAGTAAACTATTACATGCATAATTACATAGGTGGCTACTACACACATGACATTTCCACACACCAATAAAGTAAACTATATATTACATGCATGATTAACTAGCATAAACGATCATCTGATCACCATCTACTTCTTGTGACAGCTTGCTCTGCTTGTGGCTCGATCCGGGCTCGTCGATTTGGGTAAAGAGGCACTTCCTCATGTCAACGATCCGCCTGTGCATCTTGTAGCATGTGTACACGCTCTTGGCCGCAAACCTGAGGTGAGGTTCATACAGTTGCCGCATCTAGGCCCCGTGCCAGGATACGGGACTTGTTCTCTGGGCATCCTGCTTCATCTTTTCGTAGTAGGGGTCGATGATGGCCGAGGCGAGTTCGACCAGGGAGTCCTACTTCGTGCTGCCCCAGACCCTGCAATGGTCACGGATTTCGACAAGATTCTTGCAGGCCAAGCCCGTAACACCGAGCGCTTTTACATCATCTTTGGTTTCCACCGTGGCGAACTTGTAGTCGGTGTTGTTGACAAACCTGTTGAAACGGTCGCAAGGCTCTGTGGCCATGTAGTAGTGGTAGATGAGGACATGATGGCGCACGCACAACTGGGCTACGACAACCTTCTGATCTATGCCCGGACGACCGGCAGTGTACTGGAGGTCGATGCCGACCACCTTATACTTGTCTCGAGCAAGCAACTGCTCAATGCTGTTGATGTAGTCATCCACCATGGACGGGTCGATGGTGTACACCACCGAGAGGTCCGTCTCCCTCGCATGGGTCTCCATTCTATGCTCGCCGAACTCCATTGGAGCACCGCTAGACATCCCCTCTCTATGTGTCGTCGTGGGTGTGCTTGTTGTGTTGTGGGGCGCGATTGAAAGATTGAAGAGACTAAGGTTATAATGGCCGCGGGAATTAAAGGGGAAGCCGGACGGACAGGAATATCGGCAGGCCCTGATGGCAGTTCTAATTTGCAGCGCGTAACTCCATCGTGCCGCACGTACCTGCATCGTGTGGCAACGCGCGGGGCGCGACCGCATGCATATGGGGCCCCCGACGTGATCGTGCGCACGCCCAACCACTGGCAGAGCGCGCGCGGAGGGACGCGAGCAGAGCGCTCCGCGGTCGCCTCAATGGCGAGCAACCATCTATATATGCATATAGCAGTTGAACGCGCAAGGAAAAGCTGTCCACAAGCCGAGTGCGCCGACGGACGCAAGGAGAGCGCGCCGTGGCGCCTAACGGCGAGCACAACGCGCTGCGGCGCCTAACGGCGAGCAGAGCTTGCCGAGGGACGCGAGCAGAGGACGGCACAGTGATACATGGCAAATAAGACAAACTATGCGAGCGATGTGGGAGACATCAAGCACGAATCAGATTAGACTTGCGTGTGCGATACGTGGCAGACAGTTGATCTATCAAAGCTGTTTGTGATGGAATAAACCGTGTGTGTTGCGGGCAAACGCTTGCTGGTGTATAACCTTAAATTTAACCAAAAAAGTGTTAATGCATGTTACAAAAATTGTATACCTGCAAACTATGTTCAAATACGACTCCAACGATATAATCTATGGCGACATGCATTCATATTTTATTAGTTAAATCCTACTTATAAACCAGGATGGGGGTATAGTAGGTAATTAAATCGCAAACGTTTTTTTATTAACTGTATGTGTACATGTCCTCTCATCCTCCTCTCACACGTCTTGTCACCCCGCTGCCGCATACGGCTTACAGTGCAAGCTTGCGCAGCGCGCGGGGCGTTCTTTTGGCCAAACGGTGGCACCAATGAATCATCGGTGAGCCCATTCCCACGCAACCTCGCAGGTTCCCGTGCAAGCTTCCCCCCCGACTCGGTGAAATCCCCCAAAATCCCAATGCTTACCGGCCTGCTATAAAAACCCTCATGGCCGGCAAGTCATGCATCGCATTTTCCCCTCCCTCCCTGTAGCTTATCTCGTATGCTTCTCCCACAATCGCCAATGGCACCGGTCCGTCGTCGTTGTTCAGCCACTCCGTCATCATCAGAGGACAGCTCCAGCTGGAGGCTACACCGCGGCGGCGGGGCAGTCCCCAGCATAGTGTAGTGCGCGTGGCATCCCTGTTGGGTGTGCGCGGAACACCCACCACACGCTCCGTCGCCGCTGCCCGTCGGCAGCTATTGCCGACCGCTATTGCCGCCACACCACCGTCGAAAGCCAGGGCCATCTTCCGCTCCGCCGCCACGGCCCGAAGGCGGGAGGTGGCCGTCGTGGCTGGCACCCCACTGCCAGCCACTGTGGCCATCACCCGCTCTGCCACCATGGCCCGAAGGCGGGAGGTCGTGGTCGTGGCAGCCACCCCATCGTCGGCCGCCATGGCCGCCAACCCACCGTCGACCGCCGGGATCATCACCCGCTCCGCCACCGCCGCCCGAAGGAGGGAGGCGGAGGTGGAGGCCCGCATGTGCGTCAGCGACCTTGCGTGCTACATCGAGTTCCTGCGGGAGAAGGAGGAGCGCCTCGTCGAGCATGCAAAGAGCCTTACCACAGCCGTGGCCGCAGCACACGCAGAGGCGAGGAATCAGGAGATCTACGAGCAGTCTGGCCGCTTCGAGAGGGATCGTCTGAAGCGGCAGTGGGCATTTGAGCTGGCGAGCATCGCTGAACGTGCAACAGCGGCAGGCACCATATTGTATTTGTCTAGCTTGTCGGTAGGCTCCTCCTCCCCAACCTCTTACTGAGCGCACTCGGTAGAGGAGAGGCTGCCAGAATTAGCATAAAGCTCCTCCGTGGTAGCAGTAGTATTTAGGGGCTATTTTGTCCAGTTCATCTGACTATAGATGTGGTCGAACTATACAACATACTTAAAATTAGCTAGTATATATATTTGAACTAGCTATTTCAGTACGTGGTTGGCAACAATTGGGGAAAAGTTTGGTCGGTTCAGCTATCGAGTTGAACTGTTTGTATAAATTAAGAACGAATGCTTAATCTATGAATGAAATCTATGCTTCATTACTGAATTTTGACAAATAGAAGTGTTACAAGGATTGACAAATCTTACCAAATTGTTTGTACGTGGTTGCACACGGGTCATCCAGAACAACCGTCTGCGTTGAAGGGATGCACAAATCCTGCGCTGCTCTCACTTTGCATACGGGTGTTCTATCTAAATCATTTGTGACCAAGAGCTGTAGAAATCCTGCTCGGCACATTTTCTCTTGGCTTACTGGGGAAGCTGTCGGTTTGCATACAGGTGTTCTAACTAAAACGTTTGCGATGAGTGTTTTATATTTAAAAAGTGAATTAAACTATGACTTGGGCGCCATTAATGGAGAGGACGCGAGCAAGGCGGACGACCATGGAAATCAAAGGGCTCGTTTCCCAGTGAGCCTACGCAGCGTACAGCTCGCATGCTTCCCGGTGAGCCTGCACACTCAAGGACAGCTTGCATGCCTCTCGGCCAGCCTGCACACCAGACGACGCTCGCACGCCTCCCGTTCAGTCAAGGTCAAGCAGCTGTCCGCACGGCACCTCCTACGGCCATTAAAACCAAGACACGTGGCGTCACGTGAATGGTTAACAGAATTTTGGATTTACTAGAATTTAAAAACCAGGCATCTCAATGTTTTTCCAGCAATCAACGGTGTCCTGGTGTTTGAAATTCATGCCCATTTCTTGCATGGGACGTAAGCATGCACCCAAGGACACATATTTGATTTTTCAACCAATTTATATGCACTGGACCATGTGCATGTAGTTCAAATTTGAATTATGCACATAAATGCATTGAAAACTCAGTTAATGCATAAAAATGTCCAAACGAACCCCGAAAAATCACAAAAATTTATACAACACTCATGTTGTTCTATGTTGACACGAGAAGAATTTGAAAGCAATAAGAGGCAATGGATATTGTTTCGTCCCCAAAGGTGGGACGTTCTGTACCGAAAACCATCATACTTGTTGTGAGAAGCTTCGGTTTGTGAGAAGCATACCCAAACCTGCCCCAAATGGGACAAAATTTGTACCACAGCATGTTGATGCCGCTCCATGATAGCATGCCAAGTTTCATGAATTTCAGACGAGTTTTGGATTTACTAGACTTTAAAAACCAGGCATCTCAATGTTTTGCCGACAATCAACGGTGCCCTGGTGTTCGAAATTCATTCCCATTTCTTGCATGGGACCTAAGCATGCACCCAAGGATACAAATTTGATTTTTCAACCAATTTATATGCACTGGAGCATGTGCATGTAGTTCAAATTTGAATTATGCACATAAATGCATTGAAAACTCAGTTAATGCATAAAAATGTCCAAACGAACCCCGAAAAATCACAAAAATTTATACAACACTCATGTTGTTCTATGTTGACACGAGAAGAATTTGAAAGCAATAAGAGGCAATGGATATTGTTTCGTCCCCAAAGGTGGGACGTTCTGTACCGAAAACCATCATACTTGTTGTGAGAAGCTTCGGTTTGTGAGAAGCATACCCAAACCTGCCCCAAATGGGACAAAATTTGTACCACAGCATGTTGATGCCGCTCCATGATAGCATGCCAAGTTTCATGAATTTCAGACGAGTTTTGGATTTACTAGACTTTAAAAACCAGGCATCTCAATGTTTTGCCGACAATCAACGGTGCCCTGGTGTTCGAAATTCATTCCCATTTCTTGCATGGGACCTAAGCATGCACCCAAGGATACAAATTTGATTTTTCAACCAATTTATATGCACTGGAGCATGTGCATGTAGTTCAAATTTGAATTATGCACATAAATGCATTGAAAACTCAGTTAATGCATAACAATGTCCAAACGAACCCCGAAAGATCACAAAAAATCACACAACACTCCTGTTGTTCTATGTTGACATGAGAAAAAAATTTGAAAGCAATAAGAGGCAATTGATATCGTTTCGTCCCCAAAGGTGGGACGTTCCCTACCGGAAACCATCACGCTTGTTGTGAGAAGCTCCGCTTTGTGAGAAGCATATACCCAAACCTGCCCCAAATGGGACAAAATTTGTACCACGGCATGTTGATGCCACTCCATGATAGCATGCCAACTTCCATGAATTATAGACGAGTTTTGGATTTACTAAAATTTAAAAACCAGGCATCTCAATGTTTTGCCGGCAATCAACGGTGCCCTGGTGTTTGAAATTCATTCCCATTTCTTACATGGGACCTAAGCATGCACCCAAGGACACAGATTTGATTTTTCAGCCAATTTATATGCACTGGAGCATGTGCATGTAGTTCAAATTTAAATTATGCACATAAATGCATTAAAAACTTAGTTAATGCATAAAACTGTCCAAACGAACCCCGAAAAATTTCAAAAATTCACACAACACTCCTGTTGTTCTATGTTGACACGAGAATTTTTTTGAAAGCAATAAGAGGCAATGGATATCGTTTCGTCCCCAAAGGTGGGACGTTCCCTACCGAAAACCATCATGCTTGTTATGAGAAGCTCCGGATTGTGAGAAGCATATACCCAAACCTGCCCCAAATGTGACAAAATTTGTACCACGGCATGTCGATGCCACTCCATGATAGCATGCCAAGTTTCATGAATTTCAGACGAGTTTTGGATTTACTAGAATTTGAAAACCAGGCATCTCAATGTTTTGCAGGCAATCAACGGTGTCCTGGTGTTTGAAATTCATTCCCATTTTTTGCATGGGACCTAAGCATGCACCCAAGGACACAAATTTGATTTTTCAACCAATTTATATGCACTGGAGCATGTGCATGTAGTTCAAATTTGAATTATGCACATAAATGCATTGAAAACTCAGTTAATGCATAAAAATGTCCAAACGAACCCCAAAAAATCACAAAAATTCACACAACACTCCTGTTGTTCTATGTTGACACGAGAAATTTTTTTTGAAAGCAATAAGAGGCAATGGATATCGTTTCTTCCCCAAAGGTGGGACGTTCCCTACTAAAAACAATCATGCTTGGTGTGAGAAGATCTGGTTTGTGAGAAGCATGTACCCAAACCTGCCCTAAATGGGACAAAATTTGTACCACGACATGTTGATGCCGCTCCATGATAGCATGCCAAGTTTCATGAATTTTAGATGAGTTTTGGATTTACTAGAATTTAAAAATCAGGCATCTCAATGTTTTGCCGGCAATCAACGGTGCCCTGGTGTTTGAAATTCATTCCCATTTCTTGCATGGGACCTAAGCATGCACCCAAGGACACATATTTGATTTTTCAACCAATTTATATGCACTGGAGCATGTGCATGTAGTTCAAATTTGAATTATGCACATAAATGCATTGAAAACTCAGTTAATGCATAAAAATGTCCAAACGAACCTCAAAAAATCACAAAATTGAACACAACACTCTTGTTGTTCTATGTTGACACTCGAATTTTTTTGAAAGCAATAAGAGACAACGGATATCGTTTCGTCCCCGAAGGTGGCACGTTCCCCACCGAAACCATCACGCTTGTTGTGAGAAGCTCTGGTTTGTGAGAAGCTTATACCCAAACCTGCTCCAAATGGGACAAATTTTTACCACGACATGTTGATGCCGCTACATGATAGCATGCCAAGTTTCATGAATTTCAGACGAGTTTTGGATTTATTGTAATTTAAAAACCAGGTATATCAATGTTTGCGGCCGAGTGACGGTGGCAGGGTGTTTGAAATTCATTTCCATTTCTTGCATGGGACCTAAGCATGCAACCAAGGACACATATTTGATTTTTCAATAAGTTTATATGCACCGGAGAATGTGCATTTAGTTCAAATTTGAATTATGCACATAAAATGCCTGGAAAACCCAGTTAATGTATAAAAATGTTCAAACGAACCCTGAATAATTCCAGGTTTTTTGACGACACACCTATAGTTGCATGTTCACTTCAGATAAAAGTTCTAACAATTCAAACACCATCCTTTGTAGCCGTGACCCCATTATGTAATTCAAATGATCAAGACGATAAATCAAGTAGATCGCACACAGTTTATTATCACCAACCGTGGAGATGCAGCACAAAATATCTTGGAGCATCGTCGGTGTATAGTACGCCCATGGCTTACAAAAGAAGGTGCGTCGGCTACAGTCCACAGCCGGCGTGTCAAGCACACTAGCTCACTCCCCAAATATAATTTCACTGTTCATTCGTCGCCAGTGAAAGATGGGGATGTGGACCCACGTCGTGAGGGAAACTTCGGCGGCCCACTCCGGCGAGAGCGCGGTCACAGCTGATGTCTACTATACAACCTTCTTCTTGTAGACGTTGTTGGGCCTCCAAGTGCAGAGGTTTGTAGAACAGTAGCAAATTTCCCTCAAGTGGATGACCTAAGGTTTATCAATCCATAGGAGGCATAGGATGAAGATGGTCTCTCTCAAGCAACCCTGCAACCAAATAACAAAGAGTCTCTTGTGTCCCCAACGCACCCAATACAATGGTAAATTGTATAGGTGCACTAGTTCGGCGAAGAGATGGTGATACAAGTGGTATATGGATAGTAGATAAAGGTATTTGTAATCTGAAATTATAAAAACAGCAAGGTAACTAATGACAAAAGTGAGCGTAAACGGTATTGCAATGCGTTGAAACAAGGCCTAGGGTTCATACTTTCACTAGTGCAAGTCCTCCCAACAATAATAACATAATTGGATCACATAACTATCCCTCAACATGCAAGAAAGAGTCACTCCAAAGTCACTAATAGCGGAGAACGAACGAAGAGATTATGGTAGGGTACGAAACCACCTCAACGTTATTCTTTCCAATCAATCCATTGGGCTATTCCTATAAGTGTCACAAACAGCCCTAGAGTTCGTACTAGAATAACACCTTAAGACAGAAATCAATCAAAACCCTAATGTCACCTAGATACTCCAATGTCACCTCAAGTATCCGTGGGTATGATTATACGATATGCATCACACAATCTCAGATTCATCTATTCAAACCAACACATAGGACCTCAAAGAGTGCCCCAAAGTTCTACCGGAGAATCACGACGAAAACGTGTGCCAACCCCTATGCATAGGTTCATGGGCGGAACCCGCAAGTTGATCACCAAAACATACATCAAGTGAATCACGTGGTATCCCACTGTCACCACAGATACGCATGGCAAGACATACATCAAGTGTTCTCAAATCTTTAAAGACTCAATCTGATAAGATTACTTCAAAGGGGAAACTCAATTCATTACAAGAGAGGAGAGGGGGAGGAGAAACAGAAGATCCAACTATACTAGCAAAGCTCGCGATACATCAAGATCGTATCACCTCAAGAACACGAGAGAGAGAGAGAGATCAAACACATAGCTACTGGTACATACCCTCAGCCCCGAGGGAGAACTACTCCCTCCTTGTCATGGAGAGCACCGGGATGATGAAGATGGACACCGGAGAGGGATTGCCCCCTCCGGCAGGGTGCCCGAACGGGTCTAGATTCGCTTTCGGTGGCTACGGAGGCTTCTGGCGGCAGAACTCCCGATCTATTGTGCTCCCTGATGTTTTTAGGGTATATGGAGATATATAGGTGGAAGAAGTACGTCAGGGGGGCCACGAGGGGCTCACGAGGGTGGAGGGCGCGCCCAGGGGGGTGGGCACGCCCCCTGCCTCATGACCTCCTCGCAGATCCCCCGATGTGCACTCCAAGTCTTCTGGGCTTCTTTCCTTCCAAAAATGAGTTCCGTGAAGTTTCAGGTCAATTGGACTCCGTTTGATTTTCCTTTTCTTCGAAACCCTAAAATAGGGTAAAATCAGAAACTGGCATTGGGCTCTGGGTTAATAGGTTAGTCCCAAAAATGATATAAAATTGTATAATAAAGCCCATAAACATTCAAAACAGTAGATAATATAGCATGGAGCAATCAAAAATTATAGATACGTTGGAGACGTATCAGCATCCCCAAGCTTAATTCCTGCTCGTCCTCGAGTAGGTAAATGATAAAAACAGAATTTTTGATGCGGAGTGCTGCTTGGCATAATTTCAATGTAATTCTTCTTAATTGTGGTATGAATATTCAGATCCGAAAGATTCAAGACAAAAGTTCATATTGACATAAAAATGATAATACTTCAAGCATACTAACAAAGTAATCATGTCTTCTCAAAATAACATGGCCAAAGAAAGCTATCCCTACAAAATCATATAGTCTGGCTATGCTCCATCTTCACCACACAAAATATTTAAATCATGCACAACCCCGATGACAAGCCAAGCAATTGTTTCATACTTTTAATGTTCTCAAACCTTTTCAATCTTCACGCAATACATGAGCGTGAGCCATGGACATAGCACTATAGGTGGAATAGAATGGTGGTTGTGGAGAAGACAAAAAGGGAGAAGATAGTCTCACATCAACTAGGCGTATCAATGGGCTATAGAGATGCCCATCAATAGATATCAATGTGAGTGAGTAGGGATTGCCATGCAACAGATGCACTAGAGCTATAAGTGTATGAAAGCTCAAAAAAAGAAACTAGTGGGTGTGCATCCAACTTGCTTGCTCACAAAGACCTAGGGCATTTTGAGGAAGCCCATCATTGGAATATACAAGCCAAGTTCTATAATGGAAGATTCCCACTAGTATATGAAAGTGACAAAACACGAGACTCTCTATCATGAAGATTTTGAAGCACAAGTGTGAAAAAAAGGATAGTAGCATTGCCCCTTTTTATTTATTTTCCCTTTTTTTGGGCCTTATTTTTTTTCTTTGGCCTTTCTATTTTTTTTGGGACAATGCTCTATTGAATGATGATCATCACACTTCTATTTATTTACAACTCAATGATTACAACTCGATACTAGAACAAAGTATGACTCTATATGGATGCCTCCGGCGGTGTACCGGGATATGCAATGAATCAAGAGTGACAAGTATGAAAGAATTATGAACAGTGGCTTTGCCACAAATACTATGTCAACTACATGATCATGCTAGCAATATGACAATGATGAATGTTTCATAATAAACTGGATGGTGGAAAGTTGCATGGCAATATATCTCAGAATGGCTATGGAAATGCCATAATAGGTAGGTATGGTGGCTGTTTTGAGGAAGGTATATGGTGGGTGTATGATACCGGAGAAAGGTGCGCGGTACTAGAGAGGCTAGCAAAGGTGGAAGGGTGAGAGTGCGTATAATCCATGGACTTATTGCAAAAATCTACAAGTTATCAAAGCAAAGTACTACGCGCATGCTCCTAGGGGGATAGATTGATAGGAACAAGTTATCAAAGCAGGGTGCTGGAACGGGTCTAGATTGGCTTTCGGTGGCTACAGAGGCTTCTGGCGGCAGAACTCCCGATCTATTGTGCTCCCTGATGTTTTTAGGGTATATGGAGATATATAGGCGGAAGAAGTACGTCAGGGGCACGAGGGTGGAGGGCGCGCCTAGGGGGGTGGGCGCGCCCCCTGCCTCGTGACCTCCTCGCAGATCCCCCGACGTGCACTCCAAGTCTTTTGGGCTTCTTTCCTTCTGAAAATGAGTTCCGTGAAGTTTCAGGTCAATTGGACTCCATTTGATTTTCCTTTTCTTTGAAACCCTAAAACAGGGTAAAAAACAGAAACTGGCACTGGGCTTTGGGTTAATAGCTTAGTCCCAAAAATGATATAAAAGTGTATAATAAAGCCCATAAACATTCAAAACAGTAGATAATATAGCATGGAGCAATCAAAAATTATAGATACGTTGGAGACATATCAGCAGCCGCCAGGCGCGTTCTAACAAGCTTCGTGAGGGCGACCGCAGTCCGCATCCGGGCGGCCAAGGCAGCCCAAACGGCCGCTGTTGCTTCTCAGGCGGCGGCAGCAACATCTGCCTCGGGGATAGCAACTGGCGAGAGCGGCACAATAGTTGTCCGTTCCGCAGCGGCGGCCTTAGCCCTATTGGAGGCCGCCCACTACCATGTCGAGGCCGTCCACACCCAGCTCGTGGCGGTCACCGCACAAATCGAAGGAAGCTTCTCCGACAACGGTCAGCAACCCACGACCGAAGAGCTGGCAATCACCGAGAGAGTTCGAGTAGCCGCCCGTTCCTGCGTGGCATACCTTGCCGCGGCGGAGCCCGCCAGAGCCCAGATCGTGGCCGCCCACGCCCAGCTCGTGCCTGCCTATTCCAAAGATATGGCGGACGTGGATGGCGAGATGCATGCCGAGTATGGTGCAATTGATGCCATGGAGCCCCTTCCCCAGGAGACCGTCGGGCGCGAGCTGGACATGGAGGTGGCGGCGGAGATCGACGAGCACCAGCCGTAGTAGTACTCTTTGTTTTGTTTAATTAAGAGCGCCGGTCTTTAATTTGTTAGAGTAATGTTTAGGTCAGCTAGCTCTGTTTAATTGCTGAACTTGCTCGATTAAGAAGTTAGTCTCCTTTGTGTACCCAAATTATGCAATGACGTGGATGACCACTGTAACCAGGGAAATTCGAACCAAAATTTTTGACGTTCAAACTCAACACACACGGGTTAAGCTATCTGAATCGTTTGTGATGTTCACATATCGTACATAGTTCTGAATAAGGGACCATGTCTGATGACACTTTGCGCGCCAGTTTTTTGGCTGAAGCGATTCCAAATTTTCGGCTTCCGCGAAAATATCTACCTTCCCGCCCCCCTTACCAAAAGCCACATTTCCCCTCTTTACGCCTTCCATTCCAAGTTGAAACCTTCACCCCTTGCTTGCAGCGCCGCCGCCTCCTCGCCGGTGACCCTCCTCCACGCTCCTCGGCCTCGCCTATCCAGGCAGGTTATCCACACCCGACCCCCATCCTCCTCCTCCTTCCACATCCCACATGCCCCTACCGCCGGCGCGAGCGCGACACCTTCCACCCAAATCGCCGAACCCTCCACCAAATAAGTGCCGGCCTAAGCCATGGTGCACGCGCGGATGAGGTCGCGATGGCTGCCATTCGTGCCGACCCCCAGATCTTGAAGGAGCACCTTGCCATTTGCTAGCTACACCAGTTAAGCATGCTCGGTTTACCCATTGCTTATGTTGCTCCTTCCTTTCCTTCACAAATTCTAGTGAATTGTGCTATCTAATTTTACCATGCAATTTGTTGCTCTAGTGTATATGTTCTATATGTCGTGTAGTGTGGTGCTCACTTATTAACTGTTTTGTTAATTAGTTGTCGTCTTCAGTTAACTGTTTCGTTTAATTCTGGAAATGTGATGTTCAATTCTTTAGGCTGCAATTTTGTATTGTCTTCCATGTGATAAATAAATCGAATTTATCTTTACAAAATTGTGGGTGCATTCTGTTATTATATACCATCTGAGGAATAAATTGAATTTGGCTGTAGTAAATACATGAGAAACAAATACAATTGCTACAATTGGCTGTAGTTAACTGTTTGGTTAACTGTCTGATCTTCTATTAGGAGTATGTTATATTGTGCAATGTGGTGCTCAGTTAACGTTTGGTTCATTTGTTGTGGTGTTTAGTTAACTGCTTGGTTCAATTCTGCAATGTGATGTCCAATTGTCGTGGGTAGAATTTTGTATTGTTGTGCATGTGAGGAATAAATCGAATTTGGCTGCACTTAATACATGAGAAACATATACAGGTGCTATATTTCCTAGTTCTTAATCATGCTTGGTTTGGATAAATGGGTTTTCCCTGTGGCTTGAATTAATCTGATGAATCTGCAATGTTATTATTTTTCATCAACATATTTTACTGATAGCATGCGAACCCTTACTTAACCTAATGACTAACTACCTTATATGTGTTGCAGGGAAACAATGGGAAGCACTGAGGTTTACAATCGAGGTTAGCACGTGCATGGTCCGTTGTCTAATAACACATTATTGTGCAATTGAAGGAACCATTCTAATATTTAGGTTTTTAACAATTTGGTCTTGCACATGTAGGTCCTGCTGTCAGAGGTTTTGACCCACTGTTCGACCCTTTTTGCATATGGGGAAATGAGTTGTCCATGAATATCAGTCAAGTCAAGAAACTCAGAAAGATTGTTAGGATAAAGAAATTAGCGACAAAACACAACAAGATCTTTGTCTGCACAATGAAGAAGACATCAGTTCACTACAGGATGGTACTAACTATTATACCTTGCCTTTTTAATTCCTTTGCCCCATTTCCAATATAGAGAAGATATTTATGCACATCCTTGTTTTCAGGCCTTTCCAAAGCAGTTCACTGATGATTACCTCTCAAACCACCTGTATGGTCAGGAGGCGAGGAAGGTATTCATACAACACCCACGGTTCAATATTGAAGTGTTCCTGAAGAGGACGAAGGATGGACGGTCAATCATCCACAGGCACTGGCCTAAAGTTACAAAGGCCTTCAACATCAATGAAGGCTCAATATTCACCTTCTGCTTCAGCAGTTTTCCAGATGAGATACATCTGTCTATGTACCATCTATGATGCTAATTTCGAAAGGTTATAGATGTTGCATGTGACACTTGGTCCTGGTGTAGTTGTGTAATGGGGTAGCTGAATGCTGAAGCTATATGATGTTGTACTCTGATGTATTTCAATTATGAAAATGAAATATATTGTGTGCTTAATATGAACTGTCAATTAGTTTAATAAATGGATTATGAATAATCGGATAATTAGCCTGATAGTGGCGAATTAGCCTGCTAATTGGGTTTTGCTATTGCAAATGGTTGTTGAAAAAAAACCGGAGGCGATGACCTCAGGCAACGCACACAGTTTATCTTGAAAACTGTTTGCGTTAGGCCACCTTGCGCAAACGTTTACCACATGAAAACTGTGTGTGATGGACAACCTTTGCCACATAGTTTCTTCCACGGACCGTGTGTGATACATTCAATAATGCAAGCGATTTAACGGGAAAAATTGTGAGTGATGTACCTGTGAACGGAAACCTTTTCCTTCGAGCGACTGTGTGGGATGTACATACGAACAAAAACGTTTAGCGGGGACTGACTGTGTGGGATCTACTTGCGACGGGAAACAATTTCACCATATAATTGTATTTTTTAGCTCTAATGTATGTATTTCCGTATTTGAGCGCTCGCCGGTCGCACACGATCTCACTTTGCCGAACGTATGTGCCAGGAGGGCATATCCCCGATGGTTTCTGGGTCATGTGGGAAGGACCCCCCTATCGCCCACACTCACTTGGCGACGGTTCCAAATGCCATCGCGGAAAGGGGTTTTAAACCGTTTGTTTAGGACCGACGCGCACCAGTGAAGTATTAGCAGCTAAGTTATCAATTCAAACACACCTGAAAGACTTAATATCCGCAGCAAAGTATTTATTAGCAAAGTAATATGGAATTAATGGTAACAGTGGCAAAAATAACAATAGCACTATTGTAGTGACTGTAATAGAGTAGCAATGAAAGTAACTTGGCAAAGACCAATATGTGAAAAGCTCGTAGGCAATGGATCAGCAATGATAATTCTGTCCGATGATATTCATCATGTAGTAGTTTTAACCTAGGGTGACACAGAACTAACTCCAATTCATCAATATAATGTAGGCATGTATTCCGTATATAGTCATACGTGCTTATGGAAAAGAACTTGCATGACATCTTTTGTCCTACCCTCCCGCGACAGCGGGGTCCTAATGGAAACTAAGGGATATTAAGGCCTCATTTCAATAGAGAACTGGATGAAAGCATTAGCACTTAGTGAATACATGAACTCCTCAAACTACAGTAATCATCGGAAAGAATCCCAATTATTGTCACCTTGGGGTATGCAGATCATTACTCGTAATAGGTGTCTACAACTTGCAAGATCGGATCAAGAACACAAATATATTCATGAAAACATAATAATTTCAGATCTGAAATCATGGCACTCGGGCCCTAGTGACAAGCATTAATCATAGCATAGCCATAGCAACATCAATCTCACAACATAGTGGATACTAGGGATCAAACCCTGACAAAACTAACTAGATTACATGATAAATCTCATCCAACCCATCATCGTCTAGCAAGCCTACGATGGAATTACTCATGCACGACGGTGAACATCATGAAAATGGTGATGGAGGAAGGTTGGTGATGATGATGGTGATGAATCCCCCTCTCCGGAGCCCCGAACGGACTCCAGACCAACCCTCCCGATGAAGAACAAGAGGTGGCGACGGCTCCGTATCATAAAACGCGATGAATCCTTATCTCTATTTTTTTTCTCCGTGAATAGGTACTTATAGAGTTGGAATTAGGGTTGAGGAGCTCCAGGGGGCCCACAAGCCTGCAGGGCGCGCCCGAGGGGGGTGGGCGCGCCCCCAGGGCTTGTGGCCCCTGGGTGGCCCCCCTCTGGTTGATTCTTGCGCAAATATTTTTTTATATATTCCAAAATGTTCTCCGTAAATTTTTAGGTCAATTTGAGAACTTTTATTTCTGCACAAAAATAACACCATGGCAATTCTGCTAACAACAACGTTAGTCTGGGTTAGTTCCATTCAAGTCATGCAAACTAGAGTCCAAAACAAGGGCAAAAGAGTTTGGAAAGTAGATACGATGGAGACGTATCAACTCCCTGAGCTTAACTATTGTAGGGTGAAACCCTAGGGGAGGATGTTTTCACACCTGGAGAGGGAAAAGAGCAAGAACACAAGAACACAAGAGGGGAAACACTCAAACAAACCACAATCACAAATCCACTAGAGTAGCATACAAGAGATACACAATCATACAAGATCAATCCAAGGAAAATAACAACTAAGGTAAAGTTCTTCCCAAATCCACATGGGAGATGATGTCTTGATGATCCTATGATGGGGATCCTTCTCCAAGAGGAGGCCTTGAAATCCACAAGAGGATCTTTTCCCTTAGGAGGTCATGATCTCCAAGAGGAGGAAGATGAGCAATGCTCTCTCTTTATCTATCCAATACTTTTCTAACCCCACAAAAGAGCTAGGGAAAGAGTTTATATAGGATAGGTATGAGTTGGGGAAAACATGGGGTTACAAGGGTCATTTTTGTCCCGTAAAACGCTTATCCACTGAGGGAGGGCCGGGCACTTGGAGTCAAGGGGTTCGGGCACCCAGGGCACGCCTGGGAAGGTGGGCCGGGCACCCGGGGCGTATAGGGAGCAGGGCAGCTGAGGACCGGGCCCCCGGGGCCATTTGGCAGGGCACCCGGGGCGGTCAGGGAGCCGGCCCGCGGGCGGCTGAAGGGGCCGGGTGTCGGTGTCAAAACTGGCAGATCTCGGGTAGGGGGTCCCGAACTATGCGTCTAGGTTCGATGGTAACATGAGACGGGGGACACGATGTTTACCCAGGTTCGGGCCCTCTCTATGGAAGTACCATTTTGGTAAATCCAATTGGTATGAAATTGTTACAACTTCTTACTATGACCAAATCATTAGGCCTTGGCAAATTTGAGCTCAAGTGGAATCACCATGTGAGTGCATCATCCAATTCTCATTTCTGGACCATTTTGGTCAGTTGCAAAGCAACTATATTAAACCTTAGTCCAAATCTCCTCAAAGTTACCAGGATGAAAGTCCTTCTTACCCTAAACCTCGCAGACAACTCCATTGCTCCCAATCATCTTCCTGTTGATCACAAGTGCTCACTCAAGTTTACTGCAGTAAACTTCAGAGGGTGATTACCAGTTAACCATAGCAGTTTTAATCGATCCACCACCACGGTTGCAACCTCCCATGGATGGGCTATGCCCTAGACAACGTTTGCCAACCCTTGGCATCTTCTCCTCGCCAGTCTGCGCGGTGACCACCGCTTTGGCGAGCAATGGCCGCGTCTAGAATGACTTCTTGCTCGGGCCCCTCCTTCGCTCGGCGTCTCGGCGAGCACGAGCATGTCTAATAGATTTACTGTGTCGTCGCCGTGCTCCTAGACCTCTCTCCCTCTCAGTAAAACCCCTCACTGATGCTCGCCGCTAAACGCTCACGAGAGCACAGTGGTGGTTTGGCTCTGTTCATCGCCGTCATCCTCCTCCCTGCGCTCCCTTGGCCGCATCTTCCCCGTGAGCTCTCCCTCATGTTCCCCCTCGTCACCTAACTCTGAGCGCATGCGCGTGCACCCGCGTCCGCGGCGACGCTAGTGCGGCAACCCCTCCCCCTTGGCTATTTAAGCAGCCCCGGGCGCCCTCGACCTCGCCAAGCCACTCCTCCACCTCCCAGGACCCCTCCCAGCTACTCTCCAGAGCTCAAAGAGCTCTCTTCGCTGTCCATCACCGCCATGGCCGCCGCCGGCCACTGCTAAAATTCGAGCAAACCGCGCATTTCCCCCTCGTCTAACCACCACCTGAAGACCACACCACCACCGTAGCACCTCCCCAACCCTTCGCCTCGTCGCCGGAGTGCCGCATCCCCGAGTTCCACCTCTGCCTGAAGTCGCCGTCCGCCGCGGCTTCCACCCCGCTTGTCCGAGCGCTCCCCGGAGTCCGGGCTGTAGCCCATGTGAAGCATGGCGTCTCCCTGATCATCCCGGTGGCCGGAGCGCTGCCGGAGGTGGCCTGTGGCGCCAGAACGGTCGCCGGCGTCAAGCTCCTCCCTCTGCTGCGCGAGCAGCGTCGGGAAGGAGAAGAAGGCCCCGACCCCTCCCTGCCAGCTGGCCAGTGGGCCTCGCGGTCCCACCCGTCAGCCGCACACCCCGCTGACCCCACCACCGCTAAGGTGGATAAGTGGAAGCGGTATCCCAGAAATACGTTTTCTTGTGATGAAAGCGTACTCTGGTGTTCTGCGGTCAGAAATACGCTTTTGCTTCACTGAAAGCGTATTCTCTGGATTGGGCGTTCTGTTTTTCCAGCCGAGGGCCTGTTTGTGATGATTTTTATTACAGATAGGTCCCTGGTAGAAAAACTATCATAACTTTTCAACCACAACTCCAACTGAGGTGATTCCAAAGCCCATTTTTTTTGTCTCGTCGAGCCCGTTATGTTGGTATCATTTTCATTATGTTTCAACATTCTGAAAATGACCATTTTCCCTTGCGCTTAATCAGCCCCCTTCGAAGAGAATGTTTTCCGGCGATTCCTTCCGCGAGTTTCTCGCACTTCTTCCCGGTGATTTCTTCTACCCCAGGCAAGCCACACCCTCCATTTGCATGATTGCAATGCATTGACATGGTTTATTTATTTGAACTTGTTTAAAATATTGCATTAGCTATGTATGCTTTGTTCATGGCATTCCTCGGAGTATTGCTTTGATGTTGATGTTGCCATGATATTGCTTGGAGTTCTAGGGCTTATATTTTGATGATTATGTGGATGGCATGTTGCCTTTAGATTCTTAGTGGCTATTATGATTAATGTCATGATGGGTATTATGCTTTGGGAGTAATTACTTTGGATGACATGTTGCCTTGGATCTTAGTGGCTAGTGTTAGTTTCATCATGACGTTAGTTGATCTTATGTTTTGGAGTATGATGATGGAGATGATGCTTGCATGTGGATCATAGTTGGATAGTTAGTTCTTGATATTTGAGTAGTAGTCTTATCATTCTTGGATTGATCATAGTAGTGTTATGCTGTCATATGAGTATTTTGGAGAGACGATATTCGGCTTTGGATTAATTATTGGATATTGCTATGATTTGGATTATAGGAAAATAGATGATATCGGAGTATCAGTCATTACTATTATATTTTGGGGATAAATTCCATCATTAAGTTGGTCAGGTGCCACCGAACCGGGCTTTCTCCAGTGCAACCACATTTTCCTTTATGGGAAGGCCCTAATGCGGTCTATTGTCGTGCCTCTCGTTGGTGCCTCTAACGAGGGAAGGTTATGGGCGTGCGGTACCCTGGCCCAGTAAGCAGACATAACCTTGTGTGCATGTTGTTGTTGTTGTTGTTGTTATGGATCCGGTCCCCGTGAGGGACGTTTTGGCCACGACGGTGGTCGTTGTGTCTTTGGTAGACATGGGAGTGCGAGGTCGTGGGTTCCGTGGTGTGGGTAAAGTGCGCTACCTCTGCAGAGTGTGTTTGTTTAAGCTATCGATAGCCGTGTCCTCGGTCATGGGAATGGGTTCGTACTAGGTCACACCGTTCGATCAACACTCACATGAAGGAATGACTTATAGGTGATTTCTATGTTGATATGTTGAGCAGTACAGATTGGCAGGATGTTGATGATGATGTTGGAGACCAAGTGTTGGTCGTGGTAGTGATCGTCGGAAAGATCACCGTTTGAGACCAAGTGTTGGTAATAGTTGTGATCGCTGAAAATATCACCGTTTGGTTTTGATCATGAGGTGATCGAGATGGTTTATTGCTTGGCCGGTTAGCCAAGAGTGATATGGTTATGGAGATTTGAGATGGTGATTTATTAGTATTGTATCAGTTTCATACCATGCTTGGTAGTTCTTTCATCATAATAGTTGTTAATTTAATCAACCTGTTAATGCTATGTTATTGTCTTGCCTTGATGTTTACGGTTTTTGTGATCTTGCAAGTACATTCAATGTACTGACCTGGCGTGTCATGCCAGATTGCAGGTGATGCCATGATTGCTTGATTGCTTGTCGATGGTTGCCGTGCGTGCGAGCTAGATCGTGTCCCAGCCAGAGTCCCTGCGGAGTGGAGTTCACCACCTTTGTCGTTTTTCCGCTGCTAGAAGTATTCCGCTGCTACGAGTTGTTTCGCTACTAGCATAGAGAAAGTGTAGTATCACAGGCGTAGTGTCGCCGTGCTGATGTGCTTCTTTGTAACATCAGACCCTTGTATTATTATTCTTGTAATAAGAGCTGATTTGTTCTATGTCAAGCAATGCCATATTCCAGAGACTTCTCCTCGATCTCTGGGCTGGAATACGGGGCATTCTGGTTTCACTGAGCCACGGTGCCACAAACTTCCTTGCGTCCTAAGATGTAGCTTGTGGTTCCAGGTGTTAGCATCACCGTGTACAGTTGAGAGCACCAAGAGAAGCAAGGAGGTGGATAACGGCGAGGCCTAGGAAAGGAACAACCAGAGCCGAGGGAAACTCGGTCGTGGTTTCCCACACGATGGGGAGTATGAGGGTTGACTGGCCCAGCTGTGGTGTGAGGCTGCTATCGCTGGAAAATAACAGGGCGTCTGGGTGAGTAAAGGGAAGGCCTGGCCAGTGGTTTGAGTAGGGGGGGGGAGGTGAGGCCTGCGCGGCAGCACAGCCGGCCACGGGAGGCAGGAGTAGGCAGAACAACCAGCGCTGGTTTGGGCGGCTCGAGCACGAAGATCAGAAGTTGAAGAAGCAGCATGGCTGTTGGATTAACATCCAACGATCACTACTACCAGAATCGTTTGTTGACTAAGTTAACAAAGCCCTGCATACAAGTCACATTAGTAGGCCCACAGGTCAGCCACCAAATCTGGTGGGACCCAGCTAGTAGCTGGAGGAATCATTTTTCCTGCGCGTAATAAAGAGGCACTTGCGTGCGAACATGTAGCTGGTGGGTCTCAGCTATTAGGTGCAGGAAACTTTTTTTCCCGGGTTCTAAAGAGGCAAACCTTGCTTGCGAAGATGTAGCTGGTAGGTCCCAGCTGTCAGGAGGAGCAATCATTTTTGTTCGTGTAATAAGGAGGCACTTGCTTGCCTGCAGCCATGGACCATGCGGATCCCTACTATCAGCCTCTCCACTTATATCCCTCTTCCGATGGATTCCGTTTATTGACCATGTTGACCATGACGTGCCAAGGGCATCAATGCGGTGGACGAAGGTGAGGCCAGGAAGGGAACGAACCAGAGCCGGTGAAGCCACAACAGTGGATGCCCATGCCGAGGGGAGTACGAGGGCTGTGACTGGTTCGTCTGCAGGGTGAGGCTGGCATTGCCGAAAAATAACAGGAGGTGCGGGTGGGCATAGGGATGTCTTGGCAAGTGGTGGGAGTAGGGTAGACCGGTGAGGCCTGCGCGGCCGCACACCTGGCCACATGAGGAAGGATAAGGCTGTCCCGCCACCACTTGTTTGGGTGGCTGAAGAAGGAAGATCAGACATTGAAGAAGCACGACGGCCGTTGGATGGAAATCCAACAGTCACTGCTCTCGTGTGTTGACTAAGTTGACACAGGTTGGCATACATGTCAACCTTTTTTTTTAGGAAAGTGTACGCGTCAACCTAGTAGGCCCACAAGTCAGCCTCAAATCTGTGGAAAATAGCATACAACCCATCTACCTTTATTTCTAATAACTGACAACCCATTTGGTAATTCTTAAGGATTTTTTTGGACCCCATATTCTTTTTCTTAGGATTACAGCCCATACTTGTTACCATGGTTAAAAACTCAATGATTTTTTGCATATTTCGGTGTGGTCTGAACTGTTTTTAATACTGAAATTTTGAGTCACATTCAAACTAATTCAAAAAACAAATTTATAGCAATTTTAAATCCAAATAATTTTCCCTACATAAAAATCAATGAAATTTAAAATGTTGAAATGCAAAAAAAGGTATTTTGAAAGTAATTATTGGTTTGCTGTGTCTTAAAAATGTACAGCCCATTTCCAATTATTGATAGCCCATTTTTTGGGCAAGCTGAATGCATCCCTTGCAGTCCAGCAGGGCAGACAAAGGCAAGTAGGCCTCGGTTGGGCATTCTGAAAAAAATTGTGCTCACCATTTTTAGAAAGAAAAAAAACTGGGCTGGTCTTGTTGTGAACATAAAACAAAAGGCTGGCTAGACTGGCAAGAGTGCCCCGCACAGCCCAATTGATACCCTGCTCTGTCTCAAAAACAAAAAAGAACTGGTCGAGCTTCTGGGTCCATGGTGTCAGCCGCTCATTGTGCAATTCTCTCGTTTATTGACTACACATTGAGAGTGGCATGGGACCCAGATGTCAGGAATCCATTAGAAGGAACCATTTTTTTTGGCTTTAAATAAGGAGGCACTTGCTTGTGTACTGCCATGACCCTAGTGGGTCCCTGCTATCATCCTCTCCATGTATAATGATCTCCTGATTTTGTACGCGTCAACCTTGTAGGCCCACAAGTCAGCCTCTAAATCCATGGCTGACAAATACAGCAAATTTTAAAAAATAACAACCCATTCCATACGTTCAAATGGAAAGTTCAATATTCAGAGCAAAGTAACATGTCTGATCCAGAGATAGCGTATTGAACTTCACGTTCACATGCATCATAGCCAACTTAACTATCTACTCCCACTAATACTTTAGTGTACAAGTACTAACTTGCTCTTAGATAACCAGGCGATGCCGGCCACCATCTATGGTACACGCTAAACGCAGGCAACAACGTCCTCCTCCTCGCCTCGGACTTGCCAGAGGTGCGATAGGGCACGTTGCTCACGCGCGTTGGCCCTTTCCATGCCGGCGTGGTCCATAGAAGGTTCAGGTTCTAAGAGGGAAACCCACTTGACGAGCTGGTAGTAAAATTTGACGTCGAACGTGTGCGTGCCCGACAGCCTCTAGGGCTATTTGCCGGGCGCTGACCTCCACGTAGTCGTCCTAGTTGCAGGCGCTCTGCTCACGACTCAGAGCGGCGGTGCGCTGCTGCTCCATGCCCTGTTGGCGGCACAAATCGACTATATGTTGCTCCACCGCCAGGGAGTCGCGCTCCAACAAGTCATCATACTCCGCATTGCCATCTAAAGACCGATAGAATGCCTCCTCCCTCGGCCTGCCTTCCGGTGAAAAATCAAACGCTAGCTCCGGCGGTGAGCTCCTTCGATGTCGCCTTTTGCGAACGGACGGGGGCATGAGGGATGTGGGGAGAGCGAGGGCAAGTGGCGAGCGACGTCTAGCCGGTGGAGACTTATCAGGATAGGGCGAGTTGGGTGACCGGAGAACACCGGGAACCAGTAACTAGGCGGAAGGTAGGTGAACCGGTGTCTCACAGGAAGTGCGACGGTCATCAGAATTCAATGCATAAGCAGGCATGGCTTAGCACGCCAGCTTGCCGTGGAGAAGTAGAAAAACTGAAATTATGATTGTGTCGTCCCATCCCATCCTGTCAGTGGTGCGTCCTGTCCGTGTTGGGTCACACATCCGCATGACGGTCAAATGAGTGCACTCAATTCATCTAGCTGAGGTACGTATGTGATTCGCTGGTTATTCGCGTAGGATCAAGTTGGTCGGATAGTGGACGTGTATGATCGCAATAGCCGATGAATGTTCGCTGGGAGATATGGCATTTGCGAACGTTTTTACTGGCAGTTTTCTCAGATTCGCATGGCATTTTCTTCAGAATAGCATGTTAGTTTCTTCAGAGGTAGGCATTTTTATTCATAAAAGGGCCACCTCTGGATCTTGCGTCGCAACTAAAACTGCTAGGAGCTTATTAGTAGGCTACCTAGTGATCGACCAGTAACTTGTAAACACTGAGCAAAGAGAAATAAGGAACTGCTAGTAACTTGTAAACACTAAGCACACATAAATAAGGATAATGTTGTGCACAGTAGTAAGAGCTGACCCGTTCAAAATGTTCACACGAGACTCACATGTCTGGCATTGTAATATGTTCCCACTAGTAGCCCAAATTCACAACCAACTAGTCTGATTCCCATACATAAGAACAACATGTTAATGCATCTCAATGATTCACAGATCATATACAATATGTAGGTCCTAAAGCAAAGATCAAGAAAAACATATGTTCTTGCTACTAACATGGATGCTTCTCTGGGCCAACATTCAGTCAAGAGTGAAAGACAAATTTGTGTATGAAGTCTACATTTCCTATTGCAAACATAAATGGTTTCATAAATAGGTGGAACCATGGGAATGAACAACACATTGTAGGGGAACGTAGCATGCAATTTCAAAAAAATTCCTACGATCACGCGAGATCTATCTAGGAGATGCATAGCAACGAGAGGGGGGGAGTGTGTCCATGTACCCTCGTAGACCGAAAGCCAAAGCGTTAGGTTAACACGGTTGATGTAGTCGAACGTCTTCACGATCTAACCGATCTAGTACCAAATGTACGGCACCTCCGTATTCAGCACACATTCAACTCGATGGCGTCGCTCGAACTATTGATCCAGCAGAGGGTCGAGGGAGAGTTCCGTCAGCACGACGGCGTGGTGATGGTGACGTGACTGGAGGAGTAAACTGTGGAGGGGGGCACCGCACACGACTAAGAGAAGAATTGATGTGTCTCCAAGGGGTGCCCTGCCCACGTATATAAATGTAACACCCGGGTGTAATTTACCTTATATGTATCCCAACTCTTGTCGTTTCCGGCCTAAGTTATTTTATTTTCTCCGTTGTCGGGTTTTTGTCTCTGTGTGTTGTTGTCTTTGTCATGCATCTAATATCATGTCATCATGTGCATTGCATTTGCATACGTGTTCGTCTCATGCATCCGAGCATTTTCCCCGTTGTCCGTTTTGCATTCCGGCGCTCCTATGTCCTCCGGTGCCCCTTTCTACCTCTTTTCGTGTGTGGGGGTTAAACATTTCCGGATTGGACCGAGACTTGTCATGCGGCCTTGGTTTACTACCGGTAGACCGCCTGTCAAGTTTCGTGCCATTTGGACTTCGTTTGATACTCCAACGGTTAACCGAGGGACCGAAAAGGCCTCGTGTGTTGCAGCCCAACACCCTTCCAATTTGGCCAAAAACCCACCTAAACCCTCTCCATCATCTAGAGCGTTCGACCACGATCGCGTGACCGCAAACCGCACCTCATTTGGAGTCTCCTAGCTCCTCCTACCTCTATTTATAGCCCCTCCTCCAAAAATTTCGGGTCAAAACACCCCCTAACCCTAGCTCCTCCCCCCTCCTCGCGCCGCCGGACGAAGTCCGTCAGGCCGGACGTGTCCGACCTGACCACGCCGCCGTTCCGCTCCAGTGCCATCCTGCCACGTCTCCCCGGCCGGCCTCCTCCGCCGTGGCCCGCCGCAGCCCAGGGCGTGCCCTCTTCGCACCGCAACCGGGACTCGCCTCCTCTTCCCCAGCGCCGCCCGCGCCCGAGAGCTCCGAGCCGCCCGCCGCCCTCCGTCGCACTTCCGCCGGCCGCCGCGCCTCCTCACGCCGGCGACGGCCACCGCCCGCCGCCCCGACTCACCTCGCCGTCTCCCCGCCGGCTGCGCCTCCGCCGCTCCGGCGCTGGCCACCACCGCGACGCCCCTTGCCGTCCCCAGCGACCCCGGCGAGCTCCTCCTCCCAGCTCCGGCGTCGACGACTCTGGCGATCTCTTCTTCTCCGGCGATCCTCGGGAATCATGAAGCTACAGTGCCCGGAACCGACCCAGATCTGAAATCGGAGATGGTTGACTTTTCCCCCTACAAACCCTAATTTTTTTGCAAACTTTGGCATGTCATAACTCTCTCATCGTAGATCCGATTCGTGCGTGTAGCATATCAAAATGTTTGTCTCGACGAGTACATAATTTCATATCATTGCATCATTTTCATTGAGCTCATCTTGATGCCCAAAATGCTGTTGGAAGAGGGCTATGTGATGATTTGGCAGATCTATTTCAGCAAATAGCTATTTGTCATTTTTGCCATGTTTAATGTGTGCATGCTATGATCCTGAGCTCTACATGTGTTTTGTTATATGCCATGCCATCTTTACATGGGTGCTTGCCATGTATTTTTGTGATCTATGTGATGACTAGCACAAGCTTGCAAAGTAGCGTAATCGGTAATGCTGATTTCAGGGACTTGGAATTTCACTAAGTCCTTGTTCTGTTTTCGTTATTATGCCATATGTTCATGTTGTTTCCTAGTGATCCGTGCCTCTTTTGAGGATGATCAGTAAGGATGTTTTGTTAATATTGTGATGCTCCATCCATACATATCTTTGTTTGCATTTATGGAGCACCCTAGCTTGAGTCAATCAAGCTCTACTTTTACTATAAAATAATCCTGGCAGATTGTTCACATGTTTAGCGATTTTGCCGAGGATGTTGCTATTGATCCGTGCATGCTATGTTATTGTTCTTTCCATGTCTAGCTCCTATGCCTTGTATTCTTGATGGGTGTATGCTTAGTTTGTCATGCTATGCTCTGTAGTGAGTGCATCGAGCTCGTAAACATGCCTACTCGTTAACTGTTTTGCATGCTCCAGTTTTTCACTAAATCTGAATCTGTTTATGTTTTTGCCATGTTCACATGCTTGCAATTGTATTTTCTGATCCCTTTTGGCTCATGCCATGCCTTGCTTTGCCATCTGAAGTTCCTATAGCATGTAGTTTTCATGCTTTAAAGTGTGCTTCCTGATGATAAATTCCAGACTTCTCTTAGTTTCACTAAGTCTGAAACCTGTTATCATTTGCACTTTTGCCATGCTTGTTTGAACCTGTTAATGGATGAACTAGCCTTATCTCAGTGTTCATCTTTTGTCAAGCTTCATGAGTGGATCCCTGCCATGTATTTTGTTGTCATGTTTGAATGCCGTATCATATTTATCTTGATGCATTTAGTTGGTCACTTGCTGATTATCGCAGACCGGTGCCATATTTGTTTTGCTTGCCATTTTCAAACCATGCATCCGATTCCGGTGATCTTTATATCGATTTCAACCGAAATCACCTCACCTTTCCAGTGGCACTCTTGTATTTCCATGTTGAGGCCAGGTTCAATCATTCCTTGTCAAATCATGCATTTGCATCACATATCGCATCCCGCATATCATACCATGTTTGCATCATGTTGTTTGAGCATTGTACGTGGTTGATTGTGTTCCGTTTGCTTGTTGTTCTTGTTTGGGTAGAGCCGGGAGACGAGTTCGTGAACGAGGAGCCCGTTGAGTTCACTTACGAGGATCAAGTCAACACTGAGAACTTTTCAAGCAAGATGATCATACCCTCGAAATCACTTCTATCTTTGCTTGCTAGATGCTCGCTCTTTTGCTATGCGTATGCCACGATACCTACCACTTGCTTATCATGCCTCCCTATTTCCATGTCAAACCTCTAACCCACCATGTCCTAGCAAACCGTTGTTTGGCTATGTTACCGCTTTGCTCAGCCCCTCTTATAGCGTTGCTAGTTGCAGGTGAAGATTGGAGATCGTTCCTTGTTGGAACATTGTTTATTGTTGGGATATCACAATATTATCTTGTTTATCTTAATGCATCTATATACTTGGTAAAGGGTGGAAGGCTCGGCCTTTTGCCTAGTGTTTTGTTCCACTCTTGCCGCCTTAGTTTCCATCATATCGGTGTTATGTTCCCAGATTTTGCGTTCCTTACGCGGTTGGGTTATAATGGAAACCCCTTGACAGTTCGCCTTGAATAAAACTCCTCCAGCAATGCCCAACCTTGGTTTTACCATTTGCCACCTAGCCTCTTTTTCCCTTGGGTTTCCGGAGCCCAAGGGTCATCTTTATTTAACCCCCCTCGGGCCAGTGCTCCTCTGAGTGTTGGTCCACCTCGTCAGCCGCCGGTGGCCACCAGGAGCAACTCTGGGCTGGCCTACCGGAAGTTGGGCCAATCTGAGTGTGCCCTGAGAACGAGATATGTGCAGCTCCTATCGGGATTTGTCGGCACATTCAGGAGGTGTTGCTGGACTTGTTTTACCATTGTCGAGGATGTCTTGTAACCAGGATGCCGAGTCTGATCGGAATGTCTCGGGAGAAGGAATATCCTTCGTTGACTGTGAGAGCTTGTGATGGGCTAAGTTGGGACTCCCCTGCAGGGATTTGAACTTTCCAAAGCCGTGCCCGCGGTTATGGGCAGATGGGAATTTGTTAATGTCCAGTTGTAGATAACACGAAACTTAACTTAATTAAAATGAATCAACCGCGTGTGTAACCGTGATGGTCTCTTCTCGGCGGAGTCCGGGAAGTGAACACGGTGTTGGAGTAATGCTTGACGTAGGTTGTTTTAGGATCACTTCTTGATCATAGTTATTCCTCCGTGCTTTGCCTTCTCTTCTCGCTCTCATTTGCGTATGTTAGCCACCATATATGCTAGTCGCTTGCTGCAGCTCCACATCATACCTTGTCTTACCTATAAGCTTAAATAGTCTTGATCGCGAGGGTGCGAGATTGCTGAGTCCCCGTGACTCACAGATTACTTCCAAACCAGATGCAGGGACCGATGATACCGCTCCAGATGATGCGCTTGAACTCAAGTGGGAGTTCGATGAAGACTCTCGTCGTTACTATGTGTCTTTCCCAGATGATCAGTAGTGGTGCCCGGTTGGGGCGATCGGGTACCGTGTCGCATGTGGGGGTTGATCTTTATTTTGGTACCATAGTCGGACCATGAGTGTATTGGATGAATGTAATGCTATTCATGTATTTGTGTGACGTGGCGAGTGTAAGCCAACTATGCACCTTTTCCCCTTTTAGCTATTTACATGGGTTGTTGTGAAGATTACCTTACTTGCGACATTGCTTTCAATGCGGTTATGCCTCTAAGTCGTGCTTCGACACGTAGGAGATATAGCCGCATCGAGGGTGTTACAAGTTGGTAATCAGAGCCTTCCCCGACCTTAGGAGCCCCCTGCTTGATCGAATCGTTGGTGTTGTTGAGTCTAGAAAAATGTTTTGAGTAATTTAGGAATTATATATCGGAGAGTTAGGAATTCTTTTTACTCCCCAGTCCCTTCATCGCTCTGGTAAGGCATCCTGACGTAGAGTTTTGACTCTTCTCTTCTCAAATTTCACTAATTTTTTTTTAGGATCACGCGGGTATCTTGGAATCGTTTCGATGGTTTTGTGACGAGAACATTGTTCTTGGTGCCTCCTGTCATTTAGGGGTTGTGGCAGTGTCCTGGGGAGTTGAGCTCCGAGGTGTTGTCGTCACAATTTTATCGTTGAGATTCTGGAATACCTGAGTTTCGCCGACATCGAAAATCTCTTTTATGCAGTTGTTGGTGAGATAACCTCGACGCCAGCTAGTACTGGGGCGGGAGTTCGGGAGTATTGCCATAACTTGTATAACAGATGCTTTTCGAAGGTTGAGGTAAATGATTTCCGAAGGTTTCTTGGTTATGTGTTGAAGGATGGATACAGATGGATGTAGGATTTGCTAGATTTGAGTGAGATATTATGCTTCCCCTGTATCCCCAACACCTGATTGCATAACCGGAAAGGTTCGGGAGTTTCATAGGTGGGAATTCTTGTAGCTCTAGTTCTTCTTCCGCGGATATTTTGTTTGGGATTGGGTAATCCTCACCAAGTATTCGTTCTTGTTCGTACCTTGTTGGTTTTATTCTTCTACCTCAATTCTAAGTGGCTTCTCAATTTATGGATATGTGACAATTTCAATCGGAATGCATTCGTTCTTTTTGTTCGGATGTGAAGACTTTATGTTGCAATTTCAACCCGTTTGGTTCAGCTTGAATATATGTCTGTCATGATGCTAACGGATGTCACCCTCTTCAGGATGGCTCCCACTAAGGGCAAAATTCAGAATCAGAATCAGGATCCGCCACCACCACCTCCACCTCCGGAGGCATGGCAAGCTGTGATGGCCGCTACCAATGCAAACACGCAGCTGATCATGCAAATTCTTCAAGAGCGCAACCAAGGGAACCAGGGCCATGGCAACAATCAGAATCAGTTTGCTACACTCAACCAGTTCCTTGCTAACCAGCCAAAGACCTTCAGCAATTGTGTTGAGGCAACAGACGCTGATGATTGGCTCGTGGACATATGCAAGCATTTCGAGTGCAGTAACGTCAGGCCTGAGGACTTTGTCAAGTTCGCCTCCTTCCAACTCAAAGACCAAGCTGCAGAATGGTTTCAGCAGTACAAAGATTCCAGAGGAGGCCGTGTGATTACCTGGGATGAATTCCGTCAAGACTTCAAAGCTCATCATATTCCTCAGAGTGTGGTTGAAAGCAAGCGTGAGGAATTCCGCAACCTGAAGCAAGGCACTATGTCTGTTTACCAGTACAACATCATGTTTCAGAAGCTCGCCCGTTTTGCTAAGCAAGACGTCCCTGACGAGAAGAGCATGATATACCAGTCAGGGGTGGTCTCAGAGAAGAACTCCAGCTAGCTCTCGTCCTCTTTGAGCCCAAGAAGTACGATGAGTTCTACAATATGGCAATGAAGCAAGAGACTGCTCAACTGAAGTGCGATGCTTCCAAGAAGCGAGTCAGAGATGCAACTCCTTCTTCCTCAACTCAAGTGGCTAAGCAGCAAAAGTATTGGCTTCCTCCTCCTCCGTTTCGTCAGCCTTATCAGCAGAAGAGCAAAGGTGGTAGTGGATCTTCCCACCCACCCAACCCTGGCTTTCAGAACAAGATTTCGTCTCAAGCTCCAAGATCAAGTGCTCCGTATCACCGTCCGCTTTCAGAGGTCACGTGCAACAAGTGCCAACAGAAGGGTCACTATGCCAACAAATGCTTCAATCAGAGGCGTCTCCCTCCTCCTCCTCCTGTGAGATCTGCAAGTACAGCTGTGGTCAAGCATAACCCCAAGCACGCCAAGGTCAACTTGATGAACGCAGCTCAGGCGGAGGACTCGTCAGATGTCATCATGGGTAACCTTCCTGTTAACGATGTTCCTGCAAAAGTACTTTTTGACAATGGTGCATCGCATTGTTTCATCTCGAGACCTTTTGCATCTAAGCATGAGTTGTCTTCTCAAGTTTTGCATAAACCGTTAGCAGTTGTCTCACCGGGTAAATGTTTGCTCGCAAACTACGAGATTCCGGATATTTCTATCATGTTGGGTGATTTCAAGTTTCTGGCTTCTCCAATGGTCCTTGGTAACTCAGATATTGATCTTATTCTTGGAATGGACTAGCTTTCTAAGCACAAGGCTCAGCTTGATTGTGCCGCCAGGCAGATTCAATTGACTCATTCGTCTGAGGATGTAATTGTCTTTGCCGCTCGGGATAATACCATCCGTCTGTTTTCTCTCAATGAGAAGGGTGAACTGGATGCCATCTCTCAAATTCCAGTCGTTTGCGAATATCAAGACGTCTTTCCAGAAGAGCTTCCAGGAATGCCTCCGCACCGGCCAGTGGAATTTTTCATCGATCTTGAGCCTGGCACGGAACCTGTTTGCAAACGTCCTTACAAGCTTGGACCTGAAGAGTTGAAGGAGCTGAAGAAGCAACTCGATATTCAAGAGCAAATGGGTCTCATCCGACCTAGTTCTTCTCCGTGGGGTTGTGGAGTTCTTTTTGTGAAGAAGAAGGATGGAATGGACCGACTTTGTGTTGACTACCGTCCATTGAACAAGAAGACTATAAAGAACAAGTACCCACTTCCCAACATCGACGAGCTGTTTGAACAACTCAAAGGTGCTCAAGTATTCTCCAAGCTTGATCTCCGTATGGGCTATCACCAAATCCGAATTCGTGAGCAAGATATCCCCAAGACAGCTTTCAGAACAAGCTATGGTTCATATGAATATACTGTCATGTCTTTTGGCCTCGTCAACGCTCCTCCGACTTTCTCTCGCATGATGAATTTCATCTTCAACCCCTACACAAATGACTTCGTCTTAGTCTACCTCGATGACATTTTGGTCTTTTCCAAGAACAAGGAAGATCATGCCAAGCACTTGCGTTTGGTGCTGGATAAGCTCATAGAACATCAGTTCTACGCCAAATTTTCAAAGTGCGAGTTTTGGCTCGATGAGGTTCTCTATCTTGGGCATATCATCTCTGCCAAGGGCATAGCGGTGAATCCTGAGAAGGTGTCTGCAATTGTGAATTGGGAACCACCTCAGAATGTGAAGCAACTCCGCAGCTTCCTTGGTCTCGCAAGCTATTGTCGAAGGTTCGTTGAGAACTTCTCTAAGATCGCGAAGCCTCTTTCAAACCTTCTCTAGAAGCACGTCAAGTACATTTGGTCTCCGGAATGTGACATCGCTTTCAACACCCTGAAAGAGAAATTAGTCACTGCTCCAGTTCTGACTCCTCCTGATGAATCCAAACCATTCGAGGTCTTCTGCGATGCCTCTCTTCAAGGTCTTGGTGCAGTGTTGATGCAAGAGAAGAAAGTTGTGGCTTATACCTCTCGCCAGTTGAAGCCCAACGAGAAGAACTACCCCACTCATGACCTCGAGTTGGCGGCAGTTGTGCATGCTCTTTTGACTTGGAGACATCTCTTATTGGGAAGAAAAGTGGAAATCTTCACTGACCACAAGAGTCTCAAGTACATCTTCACTCAGCCTAATCTCAACCTCAGGCAGACTCATTGGGTCGAAATGATTCAAGAGTATAATCTGAGTATCGAATACACTCCAGGAAAGGCCAATGTAATTGCTGACGCATTGAGCAGGAAGGCTTACTGCAACAGTCTGATTCTCAAGTCTTACCAACCCAAGCTTTGTGAAGCTTTCCGCAAACTCAATTTGCAAGTTGTTCCTCAAGGTTTCCTCGCCAACCTTCAAGTCTCTCCTACTTTGGAAGATCAGATTCGTGAGGCTCAACTTCTTGATGCTATGGTGAAGAAGGTGAAGATTGGGATTGCCAAGAGTCAACCTAAGTACAAGTGCTATCGCCTTGATGACAAGGATACTCTCCGAGGATCGTATTGTTGTGCCTAAAGGTGACCTTCATAAAGTCATTATGAACGAGGCTCACAATTCACTCCTCTCCATCCACCCTGGGAGCACAAAGATGTACCAGGACCTCAAGCAGGCGTATTGGTGGACTCGAGTGAAGCGTGAGATTGCACAGTTCGTGAATGAATGTGATGTCTGCAGAAGAGTGAAGGCAGAACACCAACGACCAGCTGGTCTCCTCCAACCTCTTGCCATTCCAGAATGGAAGTTTGACCACATTGAGATGGACTTCGTGACTGGATTTCCAAAGTCCAAGCGTGGCAATGATGCTATATTCGTTGTCATCGACAAACTCACTAAAGTGGCTCATTTTCTGCATATCAAAGAGTCTATCACTACAGCTCAATTGGCGGAGCTATATACCTCTCGGATTGTCTCTCTGCACGGCATTCCGCAGTTGATTTCTTCAGATCGTGGCAGCATCTTTACCTCCAAGTTTTGGGATTCTTTTCAGAAGGCCATGGGCACCAACATCCGTTTCAGCACATCTTTTCATCCTCAAACTAGCGGCCAAGTTGAGCGTGTCAATTAGATTCTCGAAGATATGCTCAGGGCTTGCGTTATCTCCTTCGGTATGAAATGGGAAGATTGTCTTCCATATGCCGAGTTTTCCTACAACAACAGTTTTCAAGCGAGTTCGGGCAAGGCCCCATTTGAAATTCTCTATGGCAGGAAGTGCCGTACTCCTCTTAACTGGTCAGAGACTGGTGAACGTCAACTTCTCGGAAATGACTTGATCACAGAGGCAGAAGAGATGTGCAAAGTCATTCGTGATAACCTCCAAGCAGCGCAATCCGCCAGAAGAGCTACTATGACAGTAAGCATCGTGATTTCGCTTTCGAGATCGGAGACCATGTTTACCTCAGCGTCTCTCCAATGAAAGGTACTCGTCGCTTCAGTATCAAAGGGAAGCTTGCCCCTAGATACGTGGGTCCTTTCAAGATCGTCAGCAAGAGAGGCGATCTCGCCTATCAACTCGAGCTTCCCTCCAACTTTGCAAATGTGCACGACGTGTTCCATGTCTCTCAGCTCTGCAAGTGCTACAAGACCCCTGACCGCACCGTCAACTTCGAAGACATTGAACTCCAAGAAGACCTTTCTTATCGTGAGCACCCAGTTGCTATTCTTGAAGAGATTGAGCGCAAGACTCGCAACAAGTCAATCAAATTCCTCAAAGTCAAGTGGTCACACCATTCCGACCGTGAAGCCACCTGGGAACGCGAGGATCACCTCTGTTCTGAGTACCCGAAGTTTTTCCAGTCCTAGATCTCGGGACGAGATCCTTTCGTAGTGGTGGAGTGTTGTAACACCCCGGGTGTAATTTACCTTATATGTATCCCAACTCTTGCCGTTTCCGGCCTAAGTTATTTTATTTTCTCCGTTGTCGGGTTTTTGTCTCCGTGTGTTGTTGTCTTTGTCATGCATCTCATATCATGTCATCATGTGCATTGCATTTGCATACGTGTTCGTCTCATGCATCCGAGCATTTTCCCCGTTGTCCGTTTTGCATTCCGGTGCTCCTATGTCCTCCGGTGCCCCTTTCTACCTCTTTTCGTGTGTGGGGGTTAAACATTTCCGGATTGGACCGAGACTTGTCATGCAGCCTTGGTTTACTACCGGTAGACCGCCTGTCAAGTTTTGTGCCATTTGGACTTCGTTTGATACTCCAACGGTTAACCGAGAGACCGAAAAGGCCTCGTGTGTGTTGCAGCCCAACACCCTTCCAATTTGGCCCAAACCCCACCTAAACCCTCTCCATCATCTAGAGCGTTCGATCACGATCGCGAGGCCGCAAACCGCACCTCATTTGGAGTCTCCTAGATCCTCCTACCTCTATTTATAGCCCCTCCTCCAAAATTCCGGGTCAAAACACCCCCTAACCCTAGCTCCTTCCCCCTCCTCGCGCCGCTGGACGAAGTCCGTCAGGCTGGACGTGTCCGACCTGACCGCGCCGTCGTTCCGCTCCAGTGGCATCCCGTCACATGTCCCCGGCCGGCCTCCTCCGCTGCGGCCCGCCGCAGCCCAGGGCGGGCCCTCTCCGCGCCGCGACCGGGCCTCGCCTCCTCTTCCCCAGCGCCGCCCACGCCCGAGAGCTCTGACCCGCCCGCCGGCCTCCGCCGGCCGCCGTGCCCCCTCATGATGGCGACGGCCACCGCCCGCCGCCCCGACTCACCTCGCCGTCTCCCTGTCGGCCGCGCCTCCGCCGCCCCGGCGCCGGCCACCACCGCGACGCCCCTTGCCGTCCCCGGCGACCCCGGCGAGCTCCTCCTCCAAGCTCCGTCGACGATGACTCAGACGATCTCTTCTTCTCCGGTGATCCGCAGGAATTGTGAAGCTACAGTGCCTGGATCCGATCCAGATCTGAAATCGGAGACGGTTGACTTTTTCCCCTACAAACCCTAATTTTTTTTGCAAACTTTGGCATGTCATAACTCTCTCATCGTAGATCTGATTCGTGCGTGTAGCATATCAAAATGTTCATCTCGACGAGTACATCATTTCATCTGATTGCGTCATTTCCATTTGTGCTCATATTGATGCCCGAAATGCTGTTGGAAGAGGGCTATGTGATGATTTGGCAGATCTGTTTCAGCAAATAGCTATTTGTCATTTTTGCCATGTTTAATGTGTGCATGCTATGATCCTGAGCTCTACATGTATTTTGTTATATGCCATTCCATCTTTACAGGGGTGCTTGCCATGTATTTTTGTGATCTATGTGGTGACTAGCACAAGCTTGCAAAGTAGCGTAATCGGTAATGCTGATTTCAGGGACTTGGAATTTCACTAAGTCCTTCTTCTGTTTTTGTTATTATGCCATATGTTCATGTTGTTTCCTAATGATCCGTGCCTCTTTTGAGGATGATCAGTAAGGATGTTTTGTTAATATTGTGATGCTCCATCCATACATATCTTTGTTTGCATTTATGGAGCATCCTAGCTTGAGTCAATCAAGCTCTACTTTTGCTATAAAATAATCCTGGCAGATTGTTCACATGTTTAGCGATTTTGCCGAGGATGTTGCTATTGATCCCTGCATGCTATGTTATTGTTCTTTCCATGTCTAGCTCCTATGCCATGTATTCTTGATGGGTGTATGCTTAGTTTGTCATGCTATGCTCTGTAGTGAGTGCATCGAGCTCGTAAACATGCCTACTCGTTAACTGTTTTGCATGATCCAGTTTTTCACTAAATCTGAATCTGTTTATGTTTTTGCCATGTTCACATGCTTGCAATTGTATTTTCTGATCCCTTTTGGCTCACGGTCATTAAGGGACTTTTGTTAAGTGCTTTGAGTAGCTTCATGCCATGCCTTGCTTTGCCATCTGAAGTTCCTGTAGCATGTAGTTTTCACGCTCTAAAGTGTGCTTCCTGATGATAAATTCCAGACTTGTGTTAATTTCACTAAGTCTGAATCCTGAGATCATTTGCACTTTTGCCATGCTTGTTTGAACCTGTTAATGGATGAACTAGCCGTAGCTCAGTGTTCATCTTTTGTCAAGCTTCATGAGTGGATCCCTGCCATGTATTTTTTTGTCATGTTTGAATGCTGTAGCATATTTATCTTGATGCATTGCTTGCAATTGTATTTTCTGGTCCCTTTTGGCTCAAGGTCACTAAGGGACTTTTGTTAAGTGCTTTGAGTAGCTTCATGCCATGCCGTGCTTTGCCATGTGAAGTTCCTGTAGCATGTAGTTTTCATGCTCTAAAGTGTGCTTCCTGATGATAAATTCCAGACTTGTGTTAATTTCACTAAGTCTGAATCCTGTTATCATTTGCACTTTTGCCATGCTTGTTTGAACCTGTTAATGGATGAACTAGCCGTAGCTCAGTGTTCATATTTTGTCAAGCTTCATGAGTGGATCCCTGCCATGTATTTTTTTGTCATGTTTGAATGCTGTAGCATATTTATCTTGATGCATTTAGTTGGTCACTTGCTGATTATCACAGACCGGTGCCATTTCCAAACCGTGCATCCGATTCCGGTGATCTTTATATCGATTTCAACCGAAATCACCTCACCTTTCCAGTGGCACTCTTTTATTTCCAAGTTGAGGCCATGTTCAATAATTCCTTGTCAAATCATGCATATGCATCACATATCGCATCCCGCATATCATACCATGTTTGCATCATGTTGTTTGAGCATTGCACGTGGTTGATTGTGTTCCGTTTGCTTATTGTTCTTGTTTGGTTAGAGCCGGGAGACGAGTTCATGAACAAGGAGCCCGTTGAGTTCACTTACGAGGATCAAGTCAACACTGAGAACTTTTCAAGCAAGATGATCATACCCTCGACATCACTTCTATCTTTGCTTGCTAGATGCTCGCTCTTTTGCTATGCCTATGCCACGATACCTACCACTTGCTTATCATGCCTCCCTATTGCCATGTCAAACCTCTAACCCACCATGTCCTAGCAAACCGTTGTTTGGCTATGTTACCGCTTTGCTCAGCCCCTCTTATAGCGTTGCTAGTGCAGGTGAAGATTGGAGATCGTTCCTTGTTGGAACATTGTTTATTATTGGGATATCACAATATTATCTTGTTTATCTTAATGCATCTATATACTTGGTAAAGGGTGGAAGGCTCGGCCTTTTGCCTAGTGTTTTGTTCCACTCTTGCCGCCTTAGTTTCCATCATATCGGTGTTATGTTCCCGGATTTTGCGTTCCTTACGCGGTTGGGTTATAATGGAAACCCCTTGACAGTTCGCCTTGAATAAAACTCCTCCAGCAATGCCCAACCTTGGTTTTACCATTTGTCACCTAGCCTATTTTTCCCTTGGGTTTCCGGAGCCCAAGGGTCATCTTTATTTAACCCCCCCGGGGCCAGTGCTCCTCTGAGTGTTGGTCCACCTCGTCAGCCGCCGGTGGCCACCAGGGGCAACTCTGGGCTGGCCCACCGGAAGTTTGGACAATCTGAGTGTGCCCTGAGAACGAGATATGTGTAGCTCCTATCGGGATTTGTCGGCACATTCGGGCGGTGTTGCTGGACTTGTTTTACCATTGTCGAGGATGTCTTGTAACCGGGATGCCGAGTCTGATCGGAATGTCTCGGGAGAAGGAATATCCTTCGTTGACCGTGAGAGCTTGTGATGGGCTAAGTTGGGACTCCCCTGCAGGGATTTCAACTTTCGAAAGCCGTGCCCGCGGTTATGGGCAGATGGGAATTTGTTAATGTCCGGTTATAGATAACATGAAACTTAACTTAATTAAAATGAATCAACCGCGTGTGTAACCGTGATGGTCTCTTCTCGGCGGAGTCCGGGAAGTGAACACGGTGTTGGAGTAATGCTTGACGTAGGTTGTTTTAGGATCACTTCTTGATCATAGTTATTCATCCATGCTTTGCCTTCTCTTCTCGCTCTCATTTGCGTATGTTAGCCACCATATATGCTAGTCGCTTGCTGCAGCTCCACATCATACCTTGTCTTACCTATAAGCTTAAATAGTCTTGATCGCGAGGGTGCGAGATTGCTGAGTCCCCGTGGATCAAAGATTACTTCCAAACCAGATGCAAGGACCGATGATACCGCTCCAGATGATGCTCTTGAACTCAAATGGGAGTTCGATGAAGACTCTCGTCGTTACTATGTGTCTTTCCCAGATGATCACTTTGGTGCCCAGTTGGGGCGATCGGGTACCGTGTCGCATGTGGGGGTTGATCTTTATTTTGGTACCGTAGTCGGACCATGAGTGTATTGGATGAATGTAATGCTATTCATGTATTTGTGTGACGTGGCGAGTGTAAGCCAACTATGTACCTTTTCCCCTTTTAGCTATTTACATGGGTTGTTGTGAAGATTACCTTACTTGCGACATTGCTTTCAATGCGGTTATGCCTCTAAGTCATGCTTAGACACGTAGGAGATATAGCCGCATCGAGGGCGTTACAATAAAGGAGCGAGAGGGAGGAGGCCGGCCCTAGGTGCGCGTCATAAGGGGGGAGTCCTACTAGGACATCTAGTCCTAGTAGGATTCAGCCCCCTCTTTTCCTTCTCATGGAGGTGGAAAGGGGGAAGGAGAGGGAGTAGGAGAAGGAACGGGGGTGGCACCCCCTTCCCTAGTCCAATTCGGCCTCCTCCCTTGTGGGGGGCGCACCAGCCCCTTGTGGGCTGGTTAGCCTCCCTCCTATGGCCCATACGGCCCATATCTTTCCCCGGGGGGTTCCGGTAACCTCTCCGGTACTCCGGTATGTACCCGATACACTCCGGAACCCTTATAGTGTCTGAATACTACCTTCCAATATATCAATCATTACCTCTCGACCATTTCGAGACTCCTCGTCATGTCCGTGATCTCATCCGGGACTCCGAATAATATTCAGTCACCAAAACACATAACTCATAATACAAATCGTCATCGAACATTAAGCGTGCCGACCCTACGTGATGTAGGGTAGAACCCTAGATGCCCAATCTTTCACGATTTGGAGGTGATCCCGCGAAGAACATGAAGAACACGAGGGGAACATGAGGGAAAATGGGAGGAACACTCCAGAACAAGTCCAATCACACATCCACTAGACAATAAAACACACAAGATCCACACGGTACATGAACAACAAAGGGAAAGATACAAGGTAAAGTTCATCTCCAAGAGGAGGTCTTGATGATATCCTAGACAGATCTTCCCTTGTGGGGGCTTGACGATATCCCGCAGGATCTTCTCACATTGAGGTCTTGAACTACATGGGAGTGGTAGTCTCTCTCTCTCTCAAGAGTAGAGGTAGGTAGGAGCAAAGCTCACATACAAATGAGCTATCATATTTGCTAACCCTAAAAATGGGGAGGAGGAGGTCTATTTATGGCCTAAGCCACGAAGGGGTAAGTGAGGGGGCGAAGTGGGTACATGGGCCTCGTCCCAAGTCATGCGCGCAGGCATAGGCCGGTTGATCCGGATGGGGGTCCGCATGATCCGGGCATCGTCCGGATGATCCGGGTCCTTGTCCGGACGATCCGGCTTCACCGAGGATATTCTGCAAGCTTCGGCCGTCGAGTTTGGGGAATTACCCGGACGATCCGGAGGGGGACCCGAATGATCCGACTGAGCTCAGATGATCCGGATGGAGGTCCGGACGTCTGGCCTGACTCTACCAGCCGCTCCGTCTTCTTCTCCTTTCTTCCGTCTTCTCTTCCATGCTTCCCTTGCGGACGGTGTAGTCGTTCCTTGGCTCTTGCACTCCTCCTCGACATCCATGAAGCTCCGACAATACCTATGCATGCACACGTGATAGATGTCAAGTAGTATACCATCCTCGAAGGGGTCAAGTGAGCACGTGAAAAGGAGATGATTCACCTTTGTGTATGTGAAGTAGATGTCACACGTGTGTAACACCCACGATGCGGCTATATCTCCCATGTGTCGGAGAACGACTTAGAGGCATAACCGCATTGTAGGCAAAGTCGCAAGAGGGGTAATATTTACACATCCCATGTACTGAATAAGAAAGAGGTACAGAGTTGGCTTACAATCGCAACTTCAAACAATACATAAATATAGCATTACATCAACCAGATACAATCAAGGTCCGACTACGGAACCAAAATAACAACCCCAAATGCATAAGATCCCCGATCGCCCCAACTGGGCTCCACTACTGATCGTTTGGAAAGGAAACATAGTAACGTCGTGAGTCCTCATCGAACTCCCACTTGAGTTCAGTCGCATCTCCTGGAATGGTATCATCGGCACCTGCATCTGGTTTTGGAAGTAATCTGTGAGTCACGGGGACTCAGCAATCTCACACCCTCACGATCAAGACTATTTAAGCTTATGGGTAGGGAAAAGGTATGAGGTGGAGCCGCAGCAAGCACTAGCATATATGGTGGCTAGCATACGCAAATGAGAGCGAGAAGAGAAGGCCAAAGCACGGTCGAGAATCTATGATCAAGAAGTGATCCTAGAACTACTTATGTTCAACCATAACACGAGACCGTGTTCTCTTCCCGGACTCCGTCGAAAAGAGACCATCACGGCTACACACGCTGTTGATTCATTTTAATTAAGTTAAGTTTCATGTTATCTATAACCGGACATTAACAAATTCCCATCTGCCCATAACCGCGGGCACGGCTTTCGAAAGTTGAAATCCCTGCAGGGGAGTCCCAACTTAGCCCATCACAAGCTCTCACGGTCAACGAAGGATATTCCTTCTCCCGAGACATTCCGATCAGACTTGAAATCCCGGTTACAAGACATCTTGACAATGGTAAAACAAGACCAGCAAAGCCGCCCGATGTGCCGACAAATCCCGATAGGAGTCGCACGTATCTCGTTCTCAGGGCACACCGGATAGGTCAAGCTACGAGTAAAACCAAACCTCAAGTTGCCCCGAGGTGGCCCCGCAGGTTGCCCATTTCGAACCAACACCCAAAGGAGCACTGGCCCGGGGCGCGCGGGGGGGGGGGGGTGGTTTAAAATAAAGATGACCCTTGAGTCCGCGGAACCCAACGGAAAAAAGGCTAGGTGGCAAATGGTAAAACCAAGGTTGGGCCTTGCTGGAGGAGTTTTATTCAAGGCGAACTGTCGAGGGGTTCCCATTATAACCCAACCGCGCAAGGAACGCAAAATCAAGGAACATAACACCAATATGACGAAAACTAGGGCGGAAAGAGTGGAACAAAACACTAGGCATAAGGCCGAGCCTTCCACCCTTTACCAAGTATATAGGTGCATTAAAGTAAACAATATATAATAATGATATCCCAACAATAAACATGTTCCAACAAGGAACAAACTCCAATCTTCACCTGCAACTAGCAACGCTATAAGAGGGGCTGAGCAAAGCGGTAACATAGCCAAACAACGGTTTGCTAGGACAAGGTGGGTTAGAGGTTTGACATGGCAATATGGGAGGCATGATAAAGCAAGTGGTAGGTATCACGGCATAGACAAAGCAAAAGAGCGAGCAACTAGCAAGCAAAGATAGAAGTGATTTCGAGGGTATGGTCATCTTGCCTGCAAAGTTCTCCGAGTTGACATAAGCTTGATCCTCGTAAGCGTACTCAACGGGTTCCTCGATCACGTACTCGTCTCCCGGCTCTACCCAAAGCAAGAACACAAGCAAAATAAACAGCAATCAACCACGGTGCAATGCGCAAACAACAAGATGCAAAACATGGCATGATATGCGGGATGTGATATGCAATGCTTATGCGTGCTCCGGAAGGAAAAGATTGAACCAGGCCTCAACTTGGCAAACCAAGAGTGCCGCTGTAAAGATGAGTTGATTTTGGTCAAAAACGATATAAAGATCACCGGAATCGGATGCACGGTTTGCAAATGGCAAGCAAAACAATAATGGCACTATTCTGCGATTAACATCACGATGCCATCTAGAATGCAACAAGAAACTAAGCTACTTCACTCTAACATAGCAACAAAGCACATGTCAGTGATCCAATCAAGATGCTTGACAAAAGATGAACACTGAGCTACGACTAATTCACACAATAGCAGGTTCAAACAAGCATGGCAAAAGTGCAAAAGATATCTGGTTCACAGACTTAGTGAAAATAACATGTCAGGTTTTAACATCAGGAAGCAATGTTTAGAGCAAGATAACAACATGCTATAGGAACATATCATGGCAAAGCAAGGCATGGCATGAAACTACTCAAAGCATATAACAAAAGTCCCTTACTGACCATAAGCCAAAAAGGATCATAAGATACAATGGCAACCATGTAAACATAGCAAGTTTCGTTAACAGATTCAGACTTAACAAAAAACTGGACATGGCAAAAACAGAGTTACGTAGGCATGTTTGCGAGCTTGATGCACTCACCACAAGGCATTGCATGACAAACTAAGCGTACAACCAGCAAGAAGACATGTTCAAGAAGATAACCATGTCAAGAACAACCTCATAGCATGCATGGATCAACTACAACAACCTCGGCAAAATTGATTAACACGTAAACAATCTGCCAGGAACATTTTATAGCAAAAGTAGAGCAAGACTGAGTCATGCTAGGGTACTCCATAATTGCAAACAAATACATAGATGGATAGAACATAACAATATCTCAAAATCATCCTCACTGAACATGCTCAAAAGAGGCATGGATCACTCTGTAGCAACATGAATACATGGCATAAAAATAACATCAGAGAAATGACTTGGAAGAATTCTAAGTCCCTGAAATCAACAACATCACGAGAGCTACTTTGCATGCTTGTGCTAGCACTACATTGATCACAAAAATACATGGTATACACCCCTGTAAAGATGGCATGGCATAGCCCAAAACACATGTAGGGCTCAAGTTCATAGGAGGCACACATTAATCATGGCAAAAATGACAAATGTCCACAATCTGTTAAGAAACAGAAACTAACATTACATAGCACTCTTGCAACAGCATTTAGGGCATCAAGATGGACTCAAACAAGCATGGTGCAATGGAATGAAATGAAGAGCACATACAGATGAATAATTCGATATAACATGCATGCAAAATGGAGCAGTATTCTAGGAGATATCATGTGATGAACAGGACCTAAAAATATCTTAGAAAAAGACTTGGAAGAAATCGAGGTCAATCTCTGGATCTAGATCTAGGGTTCCTCTTGGCACGGATCCCAAGGCTCGCCGGAGCGGAACTCGCCGGAGTTGGAGACGTCGCCGGTGACTCGGGGGAGGGCGGATCCGAGGCGGTGCGGGCGGAGGAGCAGGCGGCGCGCGGCGCGCGACACCAGCGCGGTGGCGGAGTTCGGTGAGGGCGTGCGGCCCGGGGCGACGATGACTAGAGGCGTGCGACGGCGGGGCAGAGAGGTCAGCGCCGGCGCGGACGAGCGGCGCGAGGAGGCGGGCGGCGCGGGCAAGCCGGGTGGGCGGCGGCGGCGGCGCGGGCCGGGAGGGCCCCGCCTGGGCCCCGGCTGGCCGGTGCGCAGGGGCGGTGAAGTGGGGCGCGGCTCGCCACGTGGCGGCGCGTGGTTGGACGAGGGGAGCGGGGCGGACGTGTCCGTCGGTGGAGGAGAAGTTGTCTGACGGCACGAGGGAAAAAATGCTAGGGTTCATCCGGGATTTGGAGAGGGTTGCACATATTTATAGGTAGAGGGAGCTAAGAGAGTCCAAATGAGGAGCGGTTTTCGGCCACGCGATCGTAATCGAAAGACTGAGAGGATGGAGGGGGTTTTGGTGGGTTTTGGGCCACTTTGGAGGGGTGTTGGGCTGCAACACACACGAGGCCTTTACGGTTCCTCGGTTAACCGTTGGAGTATCAAACGAACTCCAAATGGCACGAAACTTGACAGGCGGTCTACCGGTAGTGAACCAAGGCTGCTTGGCAAGTTTCGGTCCAATTCGAGAACGTTTAACACTCGCACACGAAAAGAGGCAAAAGGGGACGCCGGAGGACGTAGGAGTGCTGGAATGCAAAACGGACAACGGAGAAAATGCTCGGATGCATGAGACGAACACGTATGCAAATGCGATGCACATGATGACATGATATGAGATGCAAGACATGGAAAAAAGCAACACGAAGACAAAACCCAACCACAAGGGAATAACATAACTTAGTGCCGAAAATGGCAAGAGTTGGAATACAAATATGGCAAGTTACATACGGGGCGTTACAACACGCCACCACTACGAAAGGATCTCGTCCTGAGATCTAGGACTGGAAAAACTCTGGATATTCGGAACGGAGGTGGTCCTCACGTTCCCAGGTGGCTTCACGGTCGGAATGATGTGACCACTTCACTTTTAGGAATTTGATAGACTTCTTGCGAGTCTTGCGCTCAGTTTCTTCAAGAATAGCGACGAGATGCTCATGATAAGACATGTCTTCTTGGAGATCAATCTCTTCGAAGTTGATGGTGTGTTCATGAGTCTTGAAACACTTGCGAAGCTGAGACACATGAAACACGTCGTGCACATTTGCGAAGTTGGATGGAAGCTCAAGTTGATAGGCGAGATCGCCTCTTTTGCCAATGATCTTGAAAGGACCCACGTATCTAGGGGCAAACTTCCCTTTGATACCGAAGCGACGAGTACCTTTCATTGGAGAGACGCGGAGGTAGACATGGTCTCCGATCTCGAAAGCCAAGTCACGATGCTTGCTATCAAAGTAACTCTTTTGACGCGATTGCACGGCTTTGAGATTTTCACAAATGACTTTGCACATTTCTTCAGCCTCTGTGATCAAGTCATTGCCAAGAAGTTGGCGTTCACCAGTCTCTGACCAGTTAAGAGGAGTACGACACTTCCTGCCATAGAGAATCTCGAATGGGGCCTTGCTCGAACTCGCTTGGAAGCTGTTGTTGTAGGAGAACTCGACATATGGAAGACAATCTTCCCACTTCATACCGAAAGAAATGACACATGCCCTGAGCATATCTTCAAGAATTTGATTGACTCGCTCGACTTGTCCACTAGTTTGAGGATGAAAGGCTGTGCTGAAGTGAATGCTGGTGCCCATAGCCTTCTTGATAGAGGCAAAGGTGTCCCGATGTTTCGATGAGATGGTGGCTATCGTTTCGGTGGGAGTCGACCTTGATGATCCAACTACGAACGTGCGAGACGTTGCGCCTTAGCAATCACTAAACCAACTTCCGAGGGGTTATTGACCACGCCGGAGCACGATCAACTTGACCACGAGGGTCTGTTTCCTACAAGCAAACAAAGAACAAGCACGAAACTGAGATTGCAATCTGGATATTGCGAATATAAGATGAAAGCTTTATTGATCAAGGTGGGGTTCTGTGACGTCTTGGTCTGGTCCTTGGACACAAACGAAGTACGAGAAGTTGCAGCTATGGCGAACTTTTAATCTAAACAAAACCCAAAGTCTAAACGATGCCCTAAGGGCTGTATATATGGAGGAGAGAGGGGGAATTTCGTGGTCCTTGGTGGAGGGGTCCGAAACCAACCCTAACTCTTGTTTCCCCACACATACGGACTCCAAAAACAGCCTATACTTAAGTACTTCGAAAATACATGGGCCTAGCCCAATAATAAGGTGACGCAGCACCTCAAATAGCCTCTGGACGAAATTTATGAAGTGGCATCTTGTATATTTCGTCCCATGCTTCATGCACTCATTATGGCGGCTTCAGAGTCCTGGAATCATCACTTGTAACTCCGTTCCTGTTCCCCTTGCGCATGCCATCATCTCCATGCTTGAACTTGCTCCAAGGTTCATCTTTCTTGTCCAAGCTAGGCCCTTCATTTGTAAGCAAAACAAATGTATCCAATTTAGGCAGCATCATATTCTCATGAACATTAGAATCGTTACCAAGAAACGAAAGTATCTGATAATTCAATTGGCGTGCGCGAGCTCTAGTAATTGGTCCAGTATGTATAGCAGCAGGGGCTGTGTGTGTAACAATGGTATTGATGTCCTTATCATCCTCCCCTTCTTGAAATGAAGTCGTCCTTGACGAAAGTTCATCGTCCTCGACGAAAGTTCATCGTCCTCACCCAAATAAGGCTTCAAATATGCAATGTTAAAAGTGGGACTAACCCCAAAATCTGCAGGCAGCTCAAGTTTATATGCATTATCATTTATTTTCTCTAACACCTTAAAAGGACCATCAACACGTGGCATCAGCTTTGATTTGCGCAAATTAGGAAATCTATCCTTACGCAAATGTAACCAAACAAGATCTCCAGGTGCAAACACAAATGTTTTCTACCCTTATCTCCAGCAAGTTTATATTTAGCATTCATACGCTCAATGTTTTCCTTAGTTAACTCATGCATTTTTTAAATCAATTCAACACGTTCTTTAGCATCAAAATTAACCTTCTCCGAAGATGGAAGAGGCAACAAATCAATAGGTGCACGAGGTAGGAAACCATACACAATTTCAAAAGGGCACATCTTAGTAATAGAATGCAATGAACGATTATAAGCAAATTCAATATGAGGCAAGCATTCTTCCCACATTTTCTTGTTATTCTTCAAAACAGCCCTAAGCATAGTAGACAATGTTCTATTGACTACTTTAGTTTGTCCATCAGTTTGGGGGTGACAAGTAGTACTAAAAAGCAGCTTAGTCCCCAACTTAGCCCATAAATATCTCCAAAAGTGGCTAAGAAATTTAGTATCACGATCTGAAACAATAGTATTTGGCACACCATGCAAGCGAATAATTTCGTGAAAGAACAAATCAGCAACATTAACAACATCATCACTTTTATGACATGGTATAAAGTGTGCCATTTTTGAGAACCTATCCACGACAACAAATATGCTATCCCTCCCCTTCTTTGTTCGAGGTAAACCTAAAACAAAGTCCATAGATATATCCTCCCAAGGAACACTAGGTACAGGCAAAGGCATATATAAACCATGAGGATTGAGTCGTGACTTAGCTTTTTGACATGTAGTGCAGCGAGCAACAAAACGCTCAACATCCCGTCTCATCTTTGGCCAAAAGAAATGTGTAGCAAGTATATCCTCCGTCTTCTTGACGCCAAAGTGTCCCATTAATCCTCCTCCATGCGCCTCCTGCAACAACAAAAGATGAACGGAGCTAGCTGGAATGCATAACTTGTTAGCACGAAACACAAATCCATTAAGAACGAACTTGTTCCAAGTTCTCCCTTCATTACAATTCTGCAATACATCTTTAAATTCAGCATCATGAACATATTGATCTTTGATGGTCTCCAAACCAAATATTTTAAAGTCAAGTTGTGAAAGCATAGTATAACGACGAGACAATGCATCAACAATAACATTTTCTTTACCCTTCTTGTGTTTAATGACATAAGGGAAAGTCTCAATGAATTCAACCCATTTAGCATGTCTACGGTTCAGTTTTGCTTGACTTTTAATGTGTTTCAAAGATTCATGATCAGAATGTATAACAAATTCCTTGGGCCATAAATAATGTTGCCATGTTTCTAAGGTCCGAACAAGAGCATATAATTCTTTGTCATAAGTAGAATAGTTCAGACTAGGCCCACTCAATTTTTCAGAAAAGTATGCAACAGGTTTGCCATATTGTAATAACACACCTCCTAATCCAATTCCACTAGCATCACATTCAAGCTCAAAAGTCTTATTAAAATAGGAAGTTGGAGTAAAGGAGCATGTGTCAACTTATCTTTCAATACCGTGAAGGCTTCTTCCTGTGCGGTACCCCAAACAAAAGGCACATCCTTCTTTGTAAGCTCGTTGAGAGGTGCAGCAATGGTGCTGAAATATCTCTCACAAAACGCCTATAGAAACCAGCGGCCAAGAAAACTCCTCACTTGTGTGACCGTTTTGGGCTGCGGCCAACTCTCAATAGATTCAATCTTGGCTTTATCAACTTCAATTCCCTGTGGAGTAACAACATAGCCAAGAAAAGATACTCGGTCGGTGCAAAAGGTGCACTTTCCAAGGTTACCAAACAAACGTGCATCACGTAGAGCAATAAAAACAGCACGTAATTGGTTCCAAATGTTCCTCCAAAGATTTGCTATAAATCAGTATATCATCAAAATAGACTACCACAAATCGTCCAATGAAAGCACGTAAAACTTCGTTCATTAGTCTCATGAAAGTACTAGGTGCATTAGTTAACCCAAAAGGCATGACTAACCACTCATATAAACCAAACTTAGTTTTAAATGCCGTTTTCCATTCATCTCCCAATTTCATACGAATTTGATGGTATCCACTACGCAAATCAACTTTGGAGAATATTGTAGAGCCACTCAATTCATCAAGCATGTCGTCTAGCCTAGGAATAGGATGACAATAACGAATAGTAATACTATTAATGCCTCTACAATCAACACACATACGCGACGTACCATCCTTTTTCGGCACTAAAATGATAGGAACAACACAAGGACTAAGGGATTCACGTATATAACCTTTGTCAAGCAGCTCCTGTACTTGACGCATAATCTCCTTCGTCTCCTCTGGATTGGTACAGTATGGCGCACGGTTGGGTAATGATGCACCGGGAATTAAGTCAATTTGATGCTCAATCCCTCGAATAGGTGGTAATCCCGGTGGCACGTCTTGTGGAAAGACGTCAGCGAACTTCTGCAAAATGTTAGTGACAGCAGGAGGCAAAGAGGAAGGCACGTCCTTGAATGAAAATAATGCCTCTTTGCATACAAAAGCATAGCAAACAGATTTGCTAAAATCTAGATCATCAATATCAGATTTGGTGGCAAGTAGACATGCACTTTTCAATTTAATTTCAGAAGCAACACTAGATGGTTTATTATTAGGCTTCATTTGTTGCTCAAATTCTTTTGCCACAATCTGATTTTCACTCTTATTGTTCTCCTGTTTTGCTTTATTAGCTCTATTAATATCATCCTTCAAAATAGAATCAGGAGTCATAGGAAGCAAAGTCATATTTTTATCCTTATGAAAAAGAGTATATTGATTGTTTCTACCATGGTGTACAGAATTTTTATCAAATTGCCATGGTCTACCAAGTAATAAGGAATATGCTTGCATAGGTACCACCTCACAATCAACATAATCAGCATATGTAGCGATACTAAAATGCACACGAACATTACGTGTTACCTTAACCTTGCCGCTGTTGTTGAACCATTGGATGTAGTAAGGATGTGGATGTGGTCTTGTGGTGAGAGATAGCTTCTCCACCATCTCCATGCTAGCCAAGTTATTGCAGCTCCCTCCATCTATGATGACGCGAATAGAACGTTCCTTCACAACTCCCTTTGTATGGAAGAAATTATGCCTCTGATTTTGCTCAGCTTGTGTGACCTGCACACTCAAAACACGTTGAGCAACTAAACATCCATACCTGTCAGCATCTTCAGGAGCCATGTATTGCGTCTCATGATCAGAATCATCTCCATCGTGTTCTTCACGTGTAATAAGAGCCAAAGTCTCCTCATCATAGTCACTAGCGGACTCATACCCACCATCCTCAGTAGCAATCATCACACGCTGAGATTGGCATTCTCTCGCAAAATGTCCTCTTCCCTTACAACGACGACAAATAATATCACTTGTGTGCCCTGTTGATGCCATGGAAGAAGAAGAGCTCTGCGTAGGTCCAGCTGGTGTGCTCTTGGCAGATAGTGGTGGTTGTGCCTGCTTTCTTGTATCACGGCTGGAGGTGGCACCTGATGGAGGTGCTGGTGGAGTGGAAGTAGAGGATGCACGTGGTGTCCATGATGAAGACCGACCTACAGAAAAGTTAGTTTGCGCCAATGCCTGTCGATCCTGCACTTCACGTTCAGCTTTACAAGCAAGATGGAATAAATGAGTGATATTAGTATACTCCTTATACTCTAGAATGGTCTGAATCTCTCTATTTAATCCACCCATAAAACGTGCAAGCATAGCTTCATTCTCCTCAACAATACCACATCTAATCATGCCAGTTTGTAATTCCTGATAATATTCTTCTACATTATTTTTTCCTTGTCTTAAACGCTGCAATTTTTGAAGTAATTCATGTTGATAATATGGTGGAACCCAACGAGTACGCATAGCAGTTTTCAAAGTAGCCCAAGTAGCTGGAATAGGATATAATCTACAATGTTCAGACCACCAAACACATGCAAAACTAGTGAATGCACAAACAGCAGCAGGAACACGCCTCTCCTCGGGATATTGTAAACATGTAAATCGTTGTTTAGTTTCTAACTCCCAAGTAAGATATATATCAAGAACATATCTACCCTCAAATGGTGGAATATTCAATTTTAGTTTAGGGAGATGGTCATGATCTCGTACCTGAGGGTGAGCCCTACCATTGCCATTATTTGCATGTGGACGACCTGGTGGTTGCTGTGCTGGTGGTGGAACGTAGTTCTGATTTTGATCAACCTCATCCTCGTAATCTCCTACAAAATCATCCTCCTCCACATCAGCAGCAGGAGGCACATAAGTATCAACAGCCGCACCAACAGTTTGGCCAGGTGCAAGAGGGAGACGGCTCGCTCGGCGGAGGGCTGTCTCGCGATGTGTAGGTAGTCGTCGTCGTCGTTGTTGTTGTAGAGGTGCGTTAGGTGCAGCCGGTGGTGGTGGTGGAAGACGCGCGAGCAATTCATTAAACCTATTATCGAGCTTTGTTTCGAAGGTCTTCTCCATGCCATCTATCTTCTCCATGGCCTCTTCAAATCTGTTTAGCACTTCTTGCACCTGTCCACTCATCATTTGCTGAAATTTATCATGCAACTCCTTATTCGTCATGTTCTCCCAGCCAGTCTCGTCGGCTTGTGATCCTGCCATGGTTAGCAACAATAGAAACACACAAGAATATGATCCTACAGACTACTAACAAGAGGTGGTGGTGGTGTCATAGACCCGTCAAGAAAATCTCAAATTCTTACCAGTTCTTACCCAACAGCAGGCGGTGATCGGCAACCGTCGTAGTCAAAACTATCAAAGCTTGGATATAGCGATTACCAGGGAGAGTCAAACACACGACGTAGATGTATGTGGAGCTGGGAAGGCTTATAATATGGTAGCAAAAAAGGGTCAGCAATAATCAATTCAGAGATGCAAAGTTGAATAAACGCTCAGTGACGGTACTGTGCTGGTCCTAGGCTAGACCGTGCTAGAGACGCGAGCCTAGAACACTAACAAAATCACGACGCTGCACGTAAACAATGGAGGAACACACTCTAATTTTTTTTCTTTTTTTTTCACTTTTTTTGCACTGTTTTTCCTCTCTTTTTTGCTCCGCAACAAATTTTTTTTTTTAAAAAGTCTACAAATGGTCTAAAAACTGCCTAGCCAGAATTTGAGTTTGGAACTATTTTTCTTCTGCGGGTAGCATGTAATCTCGGGAGTCCTACTCTGTCACGACTCGGAGTATGGCATGGTCTGGAACTCAAAAACAAAGCAACAAATACTGGACTCGGACTAGGACTGGTGGCGGAGATGAATCTGGTGGAACTCGGACTGTGGTGGTATATCTGGACTCGGATTGGTGGTGGTATATGGCGATGGTATATCTGGACTCGGATTGGTGGTGGTATATGGCGATGGTATATGTGGACTTGGCTTGGTGATGGTATATGGCAGTGGCGATGTATATGGTGGGGTGGTGGTATAAGGTAATTTTGATGACGATGGTGCGGCGGCGGCGTGACAACCTGTGAACAGAACTCAAAACTCTAAGGGACTAGACGCTAAGACCAGCAACTCGACACGAAGATGCAACCGCAAATTCAACAAAGCAAAACTCTAAAAAGACTATGCAAAGGCTCAGATTGGTTCGGATATGATGACCTAACCCTAAGTTTTTTTTGGCTTTTTCGTGGACTATAGGTATGAAGAACAGACTCAAACTAAACTACGAAAAACTGTAAAATCTCACCGAGAAACCTGGAAATATGATACCACTTGATAGAGGCAAAGGTGTCCCGATGTTTCGATGAGATGGTGGCTATCGTTTCGGTGGGAGTCGACCTTGACGATCCGACTACGAACGTGCGAGACGTCGCGCCTTAGCAATCGCTAAACCAACTTCCGAGGGGTTATTGACCACGCCGGAGCACGATCAACCTGACCACGAGGGTCTGTTTCCTGCAAGCAAACGAAGAATAAGCAAGAAACTGAGATTGCAATCTGGATATTGCGAATATAAGATGAAAGCTTTATTGAGCAAGGTGGGGTTCTGTGACGTCTTGGTCTGGTCGCTGGACACAAACGAAGTACGAGAAGTTGCATCTATGGCGAACTTTTAATCTAAACAAAACCCAAAGTCTAAACGATGCCCTAAGGGCTGTATATATGGACGAGAGAGGGGGAATTTCGTGGCCCTTGGTGGAGGGGTCCGAAACCAACCCTAACTCTTGTTTCCCCACATATACGGACTCTAAAAACAGCCTATACTTAAGTACTTCGAAAATACATGGGCCTGGCCAATAATAAGGTGACACAGCACCTAAAATAGCCTCTGGACGAAATTTATGAAGTGGCATCTTGTATATTTCGTCCAATGCTTCATGCACTCATTATGGTGGCTTCAGAGTCCTGGAATCATCACTTGTAACTCCGTTCTTGTTCCCCTTACGCTTGCCATCATCTCCATGCTTGAACTTGCTCCAAGGTTCATCTTTCTTGTCCAAGCTAGGCCCTTCATTTGTAAGCAAAACAAATGTATCCAATTTAGGCAGCATCATATTCTCATGAACATTAGAATCGTTGCCAACAAACGAAAGTACCTGATAATTCAATTGGCATGCGCGAGCTCTAGTAATTGGTCCAGTATGTATAGCAGCAGGGGCTGTGGGTGTAACAATGGTATTGATGTCCTCATCACTTCTGGAAGGAATCCCAAAACTTCGAAGTGAAGATGCTTCCATGATCTGAAGATATCAACTACGGAATGCCATGCAAAGAGACAATCCTGGAGGTATATAGCTCTGCCAACTGAGCTGCTGTGATAGATTCTTTGATAGGAAGAAAATGAGCCACTTTAGTGAGCTTGTCGATGACAACGAAGATAGCAACATTGCCACGCTTGGACTTGGGAAATCCAGTCACGAAGTCCATCTCAATATGGTCAAACTTCCATTCTGGAATGGCAAGAGGTTGGAGGAGACCAGCTGGTCGTTGGTGTTCTGCTTTCACTCTTCTGCAGACATCACATTCATTCACGAACTGAGCAATCTCGCGCTTCATTCGAGTCCAGCAATACGACTGCTTGAGGTCATGGTACATCTTTGTACTTCCAGGATGAATAGAAAGGAGTGAATTGTGAGCCTCGTTCATAATGACTTTACGAAGGTCACCCTTAGGAACCACAATGCGATCCTCGAAGAAAAGAGTATCCTTATCATCAAGGCGATAGCACTTATACTTGGATTGGCTCTTGGCAATCCCAATCTTCACCTTCTTCACCATAGCATCAAGAAGTTGAGCCTCACGAATCTGATCTTCCAAAGTAGGAGAGACTTGGAGGTTGGCAAGAAATCCTTGAGGAACAACTTGGATATTAAGTTTTCGCAAAGCTTCACAAAGATCCAGTTGGTAGGGCTTAAGAACCAAACTGTTGCAGTAAGCCTTCTTGCTCAAAGCGTCAGCAATGACATTGGCCTTGCCTGGAGTATATTCAATACTCGGATTATACTCTTGAATCATTTTGACCCAACGAGTCTGCCTGAGGTTGAGGTTTGGCTAGTGAAGATGTACTTGAGACTCTTATGATCAGTGAAGATGTCCACTTTCCTTCCCAACAAGAGATGTCTCCATGTTAAAAGAGCATGGACAACTGCCACCAACTCGAGGTCATGAGTGGGGTAGTTCTTTTCGTTGGGCTTCAACTGGCGAGAGGTATAGGCCACAACTTTCTTCTCTTGCATTAACACAACACCGAGACCTTGCAGGGAAGCATCACAGAAAACCTCGAATGGTTTGGATTCATCAGGAGGAGTCAGAACTGGAGCTGTGACTAACTTCTCTTTGAGGGTGTTGAAAGCGATGTCACATTCAGGCGTCCAGGCATACTTCACATGCTTCCGGAGGAGGTTGGAAAGAGGCTTCGCGATCTTAGAGAAATTCTCAACGAATCTTCGACAATAGCTTGCGAGCCCAAGGAAGCTGCTGAGTTGCTTCACATTCTGAGGTGGTTCCCAATTCACAATTGCAGACACCTTCTCAGGATTAACAGCTATGCCCTTGACGGAGATGATATGCCCAAGGTAGAGAACCTCACCGAGCCAAAACTCGCACTTTGAAAACTTCGCATAGAACTGATGTTCTCTGAGTTTGTCCAGCACCAATCTCAAGTGCTTGGCATGATCCTCCTTGTTCTTGGAAAAGACCAAAATGTCATCGAGATAGACCAAGATGAAGTCATTTGTGTAAGGGTTGAAGATGAAGTTCATCATGCGAGAGAATGTTGGAAGAGCATTGAAAAGGCCGAAAGACATGACAGTGTATTCATATGAACCATAGCTTGTCCTGAATGCTGTCTTGGGGATATCTTGTTCACGAATGCGAATCTGATGATAGCCCATACGAAGGTCAAGCTTGGAGAATACTTGAGCACCTTTGAGTTGTTCGAAAAGCTCATTGATGTTGGGAAGTGGATACTTGTTCTTTATGGTCTTCTTGTTCAATGGACGGTAGTCGACACAAAGTCGGTCCGTTCCATCCTTCTTCTTGACAAAAAGAACACCACAACCCCAAGGAGAAGAACTTGGTCGGATCAGACCCATACGCTCTTGTTCATTGAGTTGTTTCTTTAGCTCCTTCAACTCTTTCGGTCCAAGCTTGTAAGGACGTTTACAAACAGGTTCCGTGCCAGGCTCAAGATCGATGATGAATTTAACTGGCCGGTGAGGAGGCATTCCTGGAAGCTCTTCTGGAAAGACGTCTTGATATTCACAAACGACTGGAATCTGAGAGATGGCATCCAACTCGCCCTTCTCATTGAGAGAAAACAGTCGAATGGGATCATCACGAGCGGCAAAGACGATCACATCCTCAGACGAGTGTGTCAATTGAATCTGCCTGGCAGCACAATCAAGCTGAGCCTTGTGCTTAGAAAGCCAGTCCATGCCGAGAATTAGATCAATATCCGAGTCGCCAAGGACAATAGGAGAAGCTAGAAATTTGTAGTCGCCCATCTCTATTGACACATCAGGAGCTATCACGCTAGAGCTCAAACGTTTACCCAGAGAAATGACAACCATGGGTTTAGCCAAAAGTGAAGTATTGAAGCCATGTTTGGCAAAAAACGATCTTGACATGAAACAATGCGAAGCACCAGTATCAAAAAGAACTCTTGCAGGAATAGAGTTAACTGGAAGATTACCCATGATCACTTCTGAAGAGTCCTCTGCCTGAGCTGCGTTCATCAAGTTGACCTTAGCATGCTTGGGATTATGCTTGACCACTGCATTGCTGGCAGATCTCACAGGAGGAGGAGGCGGAAGATGCCTCTGGTTGAAGCATTTGTTTGCATACTGACCCTTCTGCTGACACTTGTTGCACGTGACCTCTGAGAGCGGCCGATGATACGGAGCACTTGACCTTGGAGCATGAGATGAAGCTTTTTTCTGAAAGGGTGGGTTGGGGGGGGGGGAAAGATCCATTGCCACCTTTGCTCTTCTGCTGATAAGGCTGACGGAACAGAGGAGGAGGAGGCAACCAATACTTTTGCTGCTTAGCTGCCACTTGAGTTGAGGAAGAAGGAGTTGCATCCCTGACTCTCTTCTTGGAAGCAGCGCACTTGAGCTGAGCAGCCTCTTGCTTTAATGCCATATTATAGAACTCATCATACTTTTTCAGCTCAAAAAGCACAAGAGCTAGTTGCAGATCTTCTTTGAGGCCACCCCTGAACTGATAAATCATGCTCTTCTCGTCAGGGACGTCTTGCTTGGCGAAACGAGCAAGCCTCTGGAACATGATGTTGTATTGGTAAACAGACAAGCTGCCTTGCTTCATATTGCGGAACTCCTCATGATTACTCTCAACAACACTCTGAGGAATGTGGTGAGCTTTGAAGTCTTGGCGGAAATCATCCCAGGTAATCACACGACCTCCTCTGGAATCTTTGTAAGGAATGTGGTGAGCTTTGAAGTCTTGGCGGAAATCATCCCAGGTAATCACACGACCTCCTCTGGAATCTTTGTATTGTTGATACCACTCTGCAGCTTGGTCTTTGAGTTGGAACGAAGCAAACTTGACAAAGTCCTCAGACCTGACATTGCTGTACTCGAAATGTTTGCAGATATTCACAAGCCAATCGTCAACGTCTGTGGCCTCGACACAGTTACTGAAGGTCTTTGGCTGGTTTGCGAGCAACTGGTTGAGTGTAGCAAACTGAGTTTGATTGTTTCCATTGCCTTGATTTCCTTGGTTGCGCTCTTGCAAGAGTTGCATAATCAACTGTGTGTTGGCGTTGGTAGCGGCCATCACAACTTGCCATGCCTCTGGAGGTGGAGGTGGTGGCGGTGGTTCCGGATTCTGACGCGTTGGAGGAGCCATCCTAAAGAGGGTGACATCCGTTAGCATCTTGAAAGACATATATCACAAACCAAATATCTGCGGAAGAAAAACTAGAGCTACATGAATTCCCACTTATGAAACTCCCGAAACTTTCCGGTTATGCAATCAGGTGTTGGGGATACAGGGGAAGCATAATATCTCACCCAAAACTAGCAAATCCTACATCCAGTTGTATCCATCCTTCAACACATAACCAAGAAACCTTCAGAAATTATTTACCTCAACCTTCGAAAAGCATCCGTTATACGAGTTATGGCAATACTCCTGAACTCCCGCCCCAGTACTGGGTGGCGTCGAGGTTATCTCACCAACAACTGCATAAAAGAGATTTTCGATGTCGGTGAAACTCAGGTATTCCAGAACTGCAACGATAAAATTGTGACGACAACACCTCGGAGCTCAACTCCCCGGGACACTACCACAACCCCTAAATGTCAGGAGGCACCAAGAACAATGTTCTCGTCACAAAACCATCGAAACGATTCCAAGATACCCGCGTGATCCAAATTTTTTTAGTGAAATTTGAGAAGAGAAGAGTCAAAACTCTACGTCAGGATGCCTCACCGGAGCGACGAAGGGACTGAGGAGTAAAAAGAATCCTACTCTTCGATATATATAATCCTAAAAGACTCAAAACATTTTTTTTCTAGACTCAACAATGCCAACGATTTGATCAAGCAGGGGGTTCCTAAGTCGGGGAAGGCTCTGATACCAACTTGTAACACCCATGATGCGGCTATATCTCCCACGTGTCGGAGCACGACTTAGAGGCATAACTGCATTGTAGGCAATGTCGCAAGAGGGGTAATCTTTACACATCCCATGTACTGAATAAGAAAGAGGTACAGAGTTGGCTTACAATCGCCACTTCAAACAATACGTAAATATAGCATTACATCAACCAGATACAATCAAGGTCCGACTACAGAACCAAAATAAAGACAACCCCAAATGCATAAGATCCCCGATCTCCCCAACTGGGCTCCACTACTGATCGTCTGGAAAGGAAACGTAGTAACGTCATGAGTCCTCATCGAACTCCCACTTGAGTTCATTCGCATCTCCTAGAATGGTATCATCGGCACCTGCATCTAGTTTTGGAAGTAATCTGTGAGTCACGGGGACTCAGCAATCTCACACCCTCGCGATCAAGACTATTTAAGCTTATGGGTAGGGAAAAGGTATGAGGTGGAGCCCCAGCAAGCACTAGCATATATGGTGGCTAACATACACAGATGAGAGCGAGAAGAGAAGGCCAAAGCACGATCGAGAATCTATGATCAAGAAGTGATCCTAGAACTACTTACATTCAAGCATAACATGAGACCGTGTTCTCTTCCCGGACTCCGCCGAAAAGAGAGCATCACGGCTACACACGCTGTTGATTCATTTTAATTAAGTTAAGCTTCAAGTTTTCTACAACCGGACATTAACAAATTCCCATCTGCCCATAACCGCGGGCACGACTTTCGAAAGTTCAAATCCCTGCAGGGGTGTCCCAACTTAGCCCATCCCAAGCTCTCACAGTCAACGAAGGATATTCCTTCTCCCAGGACGGCCTCATCAGACTCGGAATCCCGGTTACAAGACATCTCAACAATGATAAAACAAGACCAGCAAAGCTGCCCGATGTGCCGACAAATCCCGATAGGAGTCGCACGTATCTCGTTCTCAGGGCACACTGGATAGGTTAAGATACGAGTAAAACCAAACCTGAAGTTGCCCCGAGGTGGCCCCGTAGGTTGCCCGTTTCGGACCAACACCCAGAGGAGCACTGGCCCGGGGGGGGGGTGTTTAAAATAAAGATGACCCTTGAGTCCGCGGAACCCAAGGGAAAAAAGGCTAGGTGGCAAATGGTAAAACCAAGGTTGGGCCTTGCTGGAGGAGTTTTATTCAAGGCGAACTGTCAAGGGGTTCCCATTATAACCCAACCGCGTAAGGAACACAAAATCAAGGAACATAACACCGGTATGATGGAAACTAGGGCGGCAAGAGTGGAAAAAAGCACCAGGCATAAGGCCGAGCCTTCCACCTTTTACCAAGTATATAGGTGCATTAAAGTAAACAAGATATAATAATGATATCCCAACAATAAACATGTTCCAACAAGGAACAAACTCCAATCTTCACCTGCAACTAGCAACGCTATAAGAGGGGCTGAGCAAAGCGGTAACATAGCCAAACAACAGTTCGCTAGGACAAGGTGGGTTAGAGGTTTGACATGGCAATATGGGAGGCATGATAAAGCAATTGGTAGGTATGGCGGCATAGGCAAAGCAAAAGAGTGAGCAACTAGCAAGCAAAGATAGAAGTGATTTCGAGGGTATGGTCATCTTGCCTGCAAAGTTCTCCGAGTTGACGTAAGCTTGATCCTCGTAAGCATACTCAACGGGTTCCTCGATCACGTACTCGTCTCCCGGCTCTACCCAAAGCAAGAACACAAGCAAAAGAAACAACAATCAACCACGGTGCAATGCGCAAACAACATGACGCAAAACATGGCATGGTATGCGGGATGTGATATGCAATGCATATGCGTGCTCCGAAAGGAAAAGATTGAACCAGGCCTAAACTTGGCAAACCAAGAGTTTCGCTGGAAAGATGAGTTGATTTCGGTCGAAAACGATATAAAGATCACCGGAATCGGATGCACGGTTTGCAAATGGCAAGCAAAACAATAATGACACTATTCTGAGATTAACATCACGATGTCATCTAGAATGCAATAAGAAACTAAGCTACTGCACTCTAACATAGCAACAAAGTACATGGCAGTGATCCACTCAAGATGCTTGACAAAAGATGAACACTGAGCTACGGCTAATTCACACAATAGCAGGTTCAAACAAGCATGGCAAAAGTGCAAAAGATAACAGGTTCACAGACTTAGTGAAAATGACATGTCAGGTTTTAACATCAGGAAGCAATGTTTAGAGCAAGATAACAACATGCTACATGAACATATCATGGCAAAGCAAGGCATGGCATGAAACTACTCAAAGCATATAACAAAAGTCCCTTACTGACCATAAGCCAAAAATGATCATAAGATACAATGGCAACCATGTAAACATAGCAAGTTTCGTTAACAGATTCAGACTTAGCAGAAAACTGGACATGGCAAAAATAGAGTTACGTAGGCATGTTTGCGAGCTTGATGCACTCACCACAAGGCATTGCATGACAAACTAAGCGTACAACCAGCAAGAAGACATGTTCAAGAAGATAACCATGTCAAGAACAACCTCATAGCATGCATGGATCAACTACAACAACCTCGGCAAAATTGATTAACACGTAAACAATCTGCCAGGAACATTTTATAGCAAAAGTAGAGCAAGACTGAGTCATGCTAGGGTACTCCATAATTGCAAACAAATACATGGATGGATAGAACATAACAATATCTCAAAATCATCCTTACTGAACATGCTCAAAAGAGGCATGGATCACTCTGTAGCAATATGAATACATGGCATAAAAATAACATCAGAGAAATGACTTGGAAGAATTCTAAGTCCCTGAAATCAGCAACATCATGAGAGCTACTTTGCATGCTTGTGTAGCACTACATTGATCACAAAAATACATGGTATACACCCCTGTAAAGATGGCATGGCATAGCCCAAAACACATGTAGGGCTCAAGTTCATTGGAGGCACACATTAATCATGGCAAAAATGACAAATGTCCATAATCTGTTAAGAAACAGAAACTAACATTACATAGCACTCTTGCAACAGCATTTAGGGCATCAAGATGGACTCAAACAAGCATGGTGCAATGGAATGAAATGAAGAGCACATCCATACGAACAATTCGATATAACATGCACCCAAAACGGAGTAGTATTCTAGGAGATATCATGCGATGAATAGGAGCTAAAAATATCTCAGAAAAAGACTTAGAAGAAATCGGGGTTGACCTCTGGATCTAGATCTAGGGTTCCTCTTGGCGCGATCCCGAGGCTCGCCGGAGTTGGAGACGTCGCCGGAGACTCGGGGGAGGGCGGATCCGAGGCGGTGCGGGCGGAGGAGCAGGCGGCGCGTGACACCGGCGCGGTGGCAGAGTCCGGCGACGGCGCGCGGCCCAGGGCGACGGCGACTGGAGGCGTGCGGCGGCGGGGCGGCGAGGTCAGCGCCGGCGCGGGCGAGTGGCGCGAGGAGGCGGGCGGCGACGGCGGCGCGGGCCGGGAGGGCCCCGCCTGGGCCCCGGCGGGCCGGTGCGCAGGGGCGGCGAAGTGGGGCGCGGTTCGCCACGTGGCGGCGCGCGGTTGGACGAGGGGAGCGGGGCGGACGTGTCCGTCGGTGGAGGAGAAGTTGTCCGGCGGCGCGAGGGAAAAAATGCTAGGGTTCATCCGGGATTTGTAGAGGGTTGCACATATTTATAGGTAGAGGGAGCTAAGAGAGTCTAAATGAGGAGCAGTTTTCGGCCACGCGATCGTATTCGAAAGACCGAGAGGATGGAGGGGGTTTTGGTGGGTTTTGGGCCACTTTGGAGGGGTGTTGGGCTGCAACACACACGAGGCCTTTACGGTTCCTCGGTTAACCGTTGGAGTATCAAACGAACTCCAAATGACACAAAACTTGAAAGGCGTTCTACCGGTACTGAACCAAGGCCACTTGGCAAGTCTCGGTCCAATCCGAGAACGTTTAACACTCGCACACGAAAAGAGGCAAAAGGGGACACCGAAGGACGTAGGAGTGCCGGAATGCAAAACAGACAATGGGGAAAATGCTCGGATGCATGAGACGAACACGTATGCAAATGCGATGCACATGATGACATGATATGAGATGCAAGACATGGACAAAAGCAACACGAAGACAAAACCCAACCACGAGGGAATAACATAACTTAGTGCCAAAAATGGCAAGAGTTGGAATACAAATATGGCAAGTTACATACGGGGCGTTACAACGTGTCACTTGCCAAATGGACTGTTGACATGGTGATGTTCGTAGGATGATCCGCATCATCCCCTCCCCCTTGGGAAAGATCCGACCTCGGACCGAAAACCAAATCACCATGGGAAAGAGATGGCGTCACCGTGTAGAAGTGGTTGATCACCAAGTTCTCGTCATCTGGAAGCTCGAAATGGGCACTCTACAATGTCGCACCATCTAGTGATTCCTTCAAAAGGAGCAAAGAGAACAAACACTTGGAAAAAGAAATGTGGTTAGCATGAGTGCAAAACCAAGCATTCAAGAGGTGATGCACCAAACAAGTGTTGTCATATGTGAGAATGCTATGGGGGCAATCTCATTAGCAAGGCTAAAATCATTGTTGCACTCAATACATGGCAAATCATCTAGCGTGAGAGAGGCAACATATGGAGATATATGATAAGAAGCAATAACAATCATGTGCAAAGCATGGAGATGGTTGTCATCAACCACATGAAATGAGCAAGTATGAATCATTGGTGATGCAACATAAGCAAGCATAGTAATCAAGTCATGCAAACTAGTGGAGCAAAGATGCAACACACTAGAGGAAATCATTACAATCATGTCATGTGATCAAATAGTAGGCATAAGCATGGCACATGACATATCACAAACATGAATACAAAGCAAGATCATAGTATCATCATAGGTATGGGTCACAAATGGAACATGGCAATAACGAGCAATATCTCCACCAAGCTTGGAAATACACATATAAGTACTAGAATCAATCATCATGTGTAATGCAAAGCATGGCTCACAAGTGCATGGCAAAGGCATGGAAATGAGCATATCATGCAAAGTGAACATGGCAATATGGGCGAACGATACATAATGGACAATAACCCATAACCAAGTGAGGGACATGTAGAATAAATGCGCGAAGTCTTTGCGCGAAGAGAGCGGTGGGAAAGACAATCCATGGGATCCCAATTCATTGTTGCTCTCTAGAGCTCGTTTTGTCAACTCGTGGGATTGCGAGGTTGACAAGTATTCATGGGTACCTACACAGAAGAGACACAAACCAAAGAAATTGTGTGTGTGGTAAATGTACACATGATCCATCATGATGTGTATGTGCATGTGTGAGCTGGCACAAGATAAGCATCGCTCAAAGAAATTTGATGCATGGTATAAGAACATGTCATCCATCATGAAAGAATAGTTATTGTGTATAACACGATGGGACACAAATTGAGAAAGCAAGTATATGGCACATCAATAGCATGTTTATTCATGGGGAGCATATGGTGCACACAAGTATTGGGATCATGCAATGAATGGGATGGATCAAAATCTCCTAAAATGTATGAGGAAACAATGGGGGTCTCATGAGCAATAGCAGAAATATCATATCGAGAAAATGGACAACATCCAAAACAATGCATATACGAAGCTAGGTGGTCATGGCATGGCATATGGGATAAATGATGCAAAGGGAGCATATCAATATCATCACAAGAAAAACAAATGCCAATAACCATGGGCTTGTCATCTATGCCATATGTGCAAATTGGGTTTATTTTAACGGCATATGCATAGTCACTACGATGAGATTGCAAATATGACATATGGGTGATCTCATTCATAGAATATGACAAGTCAAGTGGGTTGTCAAACATGATGTGACCTAAAGAATTATCATAAGAAATCCTATGTAACATGGCGTCACCACTAATAGACTCCACATGAGAATCATCATACTCATCATAAATGGGCAAGAAATCATCACATGAGGAAGTCTCACTAGCATAAAGCATGGAAATAGGTTGATCAACATCATGCAAGCAACCAGTGTCAAGAATGTCCACTAGTGGGACAAGAGCATCACCTTCACCTATGTGACCTTTGTCATTCCACTCATGTGGTGTAGGTGAGGTGGCAAAGACCAAGTGGTGGCCATCTTCATCGTGATGGAACCATGTGGGGGTGCATCATATTCCTCCATGGCCATCGTCTTGTCTAAAGGAAGGACAAAATCATCGAGGTTCGACGCGTCATCATATATGGGACCTAGCACCAAATGATAAGACACAATAGAGGTAGAGGTTAAGTCGTTAGAAATCATAGTGGCCTCACATGTGCTATCAACTATTTCACTCTCTATATGTGGTGGTTCACTCACTCCCTCAAAATAGGTGCACTCAATCACACGTATGGCGGAGTCACTCATCTCACTCAAGTGGTGGGGGTTGTGGCTCTCCTCACATGGGAATTGGGGCAACAAATCATATATGGGGATAGTGATGAAGTCACTCTCACTCTCAATATGGTGGCACAAGTCACTCAAGTGGTCATACGTCGCCGTGGTCGAAGGGAAAATCCCATGCTCAACCATCTCATCGTCATCACCGTGGATGAAGGCCGAAGATGGCACATCATCCCTCTCGCCTCCTAAGATGGAAGCATCATCCTTGCTCATCACCATGTCGTTCGCCTCCAAAGCTTGGTCCTCAACTTGCTCTGTAGTCATAGTCGTCGCCGCACCATCTTGAAAAAGAGTCGAAGTAGACTCGACATCATCAATGCCACAAAGAGGAATGGCGGTGAAGTTGAACTTGGGAGCGTCATCTTGGAGCTCCTCGGGCTTGGACATCTTGGTGGTACTATCCTCATGCTCGTTCGCATGGAGCTTGGTCATCGCGAAGTGTGCTTGGGGTGGAGAAGCTTTGGCCTTCATGAGTTCTTTTTCTTCCTTGAGAGCACCAATGTAGTAGTCGTCGAGGGACTTGTAGTTCTCGAGGAAGATAGTCTTGGAGATGTCGTTGTGCAATCCCATCATGAAGTGGAACTTCATCAAAATGGGGTTGTCGATGCCGGCTCGTTGCAAGGCATTCTTCATCTCCTTGAAGTACGCATCGATTGACTTGGATCCTTGGATGTTGTTCTCCAATTGGCGTAGAAGTTGTTCCGAGTAGGTTGGAGGCACGAACTCTCGCTGCAAAGCTCTCTTCATCTTGGGCCAACTCATGTCGTAGGTCTCCAAAGGTGTGTGAAGCCACCATGTCGACGCGTAGTCATGGAAGTTTCTTGTGGCGCACTTCACTTGATCTTCGGGAGGGACTTGATGTAGCTTGAGGTAGTCATCCATTAGACGCTCCCACTCGAGATACTCCTCAGGTTCTTGAGTCCCATAGAAAGGAATCTTGTAGTCGGTGTAGAGGTCGTAGTAGCTCGTGGATGTCGCGGACTTGAGCTTGGGGAGCTTCTCTTGAGCGTAGTCTTGGGGTGCTTGTTGGCGAAGATGCCTTATGTCCGTAGGAGAAGATGCCTTGAAGTCTCTTACCGAAGATGCGAACGGAGATGGTGAAGTCGTTGAGCGGTTGTTGGTGTTGAGCTCTTGACCTTCACGTTCATGTCGGTGGTGGTGTCGATGTCGATGTGATCTTGTCGGAGATGGTAGCTCGGAAGGATGTGCACATGAGTGTCTCCTCAAAGATGAGGAAGATCTCTTGTAGGACTTGATGAGGGCCTTAATCTCTTCAATTTGAGCATCCATCTTGGCATCCAAGTTGTTGGTCATGGCATCGAACTCTTCATTGTTGTTTTAGACCGAAGGAGGTGTGGCGTGCCTATCCATCACAAGACTCAGTAGAGGTGAGTAGGAAATTAGATAAACAATACCAAGTTACCTTTTACCAAAGTTGACGATGTGTCCCGTTTCACTCAATGTGAAATGAAAGAATAGTGGAATTGGTACCGGACTTGTTCACTCACACCTATCAAGTAAAGCTTATGGAGTAGCTTGGTGAGGATAGTGGCACAAAAATTTGATGCAAAATGTTAGTAAGAGTTAATAATGTTGAAAGAGATTCACAAATTCGCAAGTGAAACAAGTAGACCAATAGCAAAGAATGGCACACGGAAATGCACACACAGATAGATAAATGGGGCCATGCAACCAAGGAATGAGCTCAAAATGTGGAATCCATGAAAATGCTCTTGTTGCACAACTCTAGACAGACGCTAGCACGATTCCTCGATAGGCGTATACGACACTTGTGAACAACCTATAAGATGCAAAATGTATCAACTTTCTATCCCAAGTATGTTATGTATGTATGGTTCCCGGTGTTTCTCAAGATGAGCCAAGATGATCAGATATGAAAATCTTATGTGCAATGTGGTATGATGCTATGGCTATTGCTTATAAGCTCTTTGCTCTCATTTTCTTTGCTTAAAAGCTTATTCTTCTTTTTCTTTTGATATGGCCACAATGCTAAATGCACAAACCAAGATAGCAATTGTGTATATATGGGAACAATCTTCTGACACAAGGGATGATATGATACCAAGATGATACCAATATGATATGGTATGTATGCAATGGAAGGTACGGATCACTAATGTGCACAAGTAAAATTGCCGGCAATACTCAAATGGCTAGTCTCGATAGGCAAGTAACGCAAAATGGGCTAGGGGTTATCAATGCAATTGCAAGGGGAATATACAATGATGTCATCGAGGTTACCGTCGAGGGTTTGTCGTTTGTAAGCCACAGACGGATGATGTTGAAGTGGTCAAAGTTGATGACGAACTCGTGGCGATGATGAGTGGCGGTGTTCTCGATGTAGACCGTTCCTAATTATCCAAAACACCTTAGGAAACGGAAAAACCGTGAACTCAAAATCTCAAACATCAAATGTCAAATGGTGGTAGCGGGAATGCGGTGGTGGTTGCGGAGGATTGGTGGAAACCCGGTCAAAATGGGTTAAGGTGGTGGAAAGGTATGATGGGCTATACACGGTGTCGGAGTTGAAAGCATGGTCCCTAAGTAGCCGAAACACCTTAGGAGACACAACTCACAACACAAAAAAAATTGGGTTAAATTGGGGGTGGTGGAAATGTATGGTGGGCAAGCCTATGCAGAAGTGGTGGTGGTGGTTAATGAAGAAGCAACCGTCCCTAAGTAGCCGAAACACCTTAGGAGACTCAAGTCACAACTCAAACAACCACATATGCAATGGGGATCAAAATGGGTTAGGTTGCGGAAGGCTATGGTGGTAATGCGGATGATATGGTGGTGGCCCTAGGCAAAGATGCCAAAGTTCCCAAATTTGATGGTGTCAAATTATATTGGTGGTATTTTTGTGGGATCGGGGATGTAAGTAGCTTCCAAACGAGCTAAAGAACGTCAAAATCGGACTCCGGATGAATTAGTTATGGCCGAAACAAGAATTCAGTCCTGTCAATGTCAGGGTTAACCGGACATCCGGGAGGAGGTCCATCTCATCCGGGCTATGTCCGGATGATCCGGGAGTACTTCCGGATGATACGGGTTCATCAACTCTGGTTCGGGTATTCAGGTGCGTGGGTTATCCGGACATCCGGTAAAGGGTCCAGCTGATCCGGGAGGTGTTGGGATGATCCGGGAGCACTTCCGGATGATCCGGGTAGGTCAAACTGCTCGGGATTTCCTCTCGGGGATGAATTTTTGGGCAGAAATTGGATGATTTAGGGGTCAAAATTGATGAGATTTCATGGATGGAAGATGGGGAAACTTGGGGAGATGCTAGATGCACTTGAAACCAAGCAAATCCATGGATCAAAATCAACAAAACATCATCCAAACCAACAAATCACAAAAAAATGGGGGGGCTACTTTTGTGGGGAATTTTCGACTTCGGGACAAAACCAACAAAACAAGGCTAGAAAACAAAGAGGGGGGCTCCTAAATCGTGATCAACGTGGCTCATGATACCAAGATGATGTAGGGTATAACCCTAGATGCCCGATCTTTCACTATTTGGAGATGATCCCAGGAAGAACACGAAGAACATGAGGGGAACACGACGGAAAACGAGAGGAACACTCAAGAACAAGTCCAATCACACATCCACTAGACAATCAAACACACAAGATCCACAAGGTACATGAACAACAAAGGGAAAGATACAAGGTAAAGTTCATCTCCAAGAGGAGGTGTTGATGATATCCTAGACGGATCTTCCCTTGCGGGGGCTTGAAGATATCCCGCGTAAGGATGGCAATGGGTCGGGTTTGGGGCAGGTGGAGCTGGTCCAAATCCAACCCATGACCCATCTTCCTACCCTTTGCCCATCCACCAAATTATCCATGGGCACAACTTGTGCCCATGCCCAAACCCGCTGGATACCCACATACCCATGGAGCTCCATGGGCATAGAAAAGTCAGCATGAAGCCTTCACAAAGATCAAATTAACTCATCATCATTCACTCACAAATGACAACATAAACTACATGCCTAAGTAAGCAACAAGTAATACGATGAGTCCTTAAGTTTGACATACCAGACGTTGATTCTGTAGCATATAGCTTATGTCACCAGTTGCATATTGCCTGCCATTTCCCATTGATCCACTCTTTCTACTATCACTGGCATATGGCCCCACATGTCATATGGGTATCCACTGGATATCCATGGAGCACAAACTATAACTGTGCCCAACCCGGCTATTCGTGGGTATCCATATCCACGGACCCATGGGCAGAAATGCGCTCCATACCCTTGCACAACCGGGTCGGGTATCCATGGGTATCCAGATCCATGGATAAAATTGCCATCCCTAATCCCGCGGGATCTTCTCACATGGAGGTCTTGAACTCCATGGGAGTGGTAGTCTCTCTCTCTCTCTCAAGAGTAGAGGTAGGTAGGAGCAAAGCTCACATACAAATGAGCTATCATATTTGCTAACCCTAAAAATGGGGAGGAGGAGGTCTATTTATAGCCTAAGCCACGAAGGGGTAAGTGAGGGGGCGAAGTGGGTACATGGGCCTCGCCCCGAGTCACACGCACATGCTTAGGCCAGATGATCCGGATGGGGGTCCGTATGATCCGTGCATCATCCGGATGATCCAGCTTCACCAAGGAGATTCTACAAGCTTCAGCCATCGAGGTTGGGGAATTACCCGGATGATCCGGCTGAACCCGGATGATCCAGCTAAATCCAAATGATCCGGATGGAGGTCTGGACGTCCGGTCTGACTCCAGCAGCCTCTCTGTCTTCTTCTCGTTTCTTCCATCTTCTCTTCCATGCCGCCCTCGTGGACGATGTAGTCGTTCCTTGGTGCTTGCACTCCTCCTCGACATCCATGAAGCTCTGACAATACCTATGCATGCACACGGGAGAAGTGTCAAGTAGTATACCATCCTCGAAGGGGTCAAGTGAGCACGTGAAAAGGAGATGATTCACCTTTGTGTATGTGAAGTATATGTCGCACGCGTCACTTGCCAAACGGACTCTTGACATGGTGATGTTCGTAGGATGCTCCGCATCACTATGGATTCAAGAACTATGTAGACATGACCAAGACACATCTCCGGTCAATAACCAATAGCGGAACCTGGATGATCATATTGGTTCCAACATATTCTACGAAGATCTTTATCGGTCAAACCGCAATGACAACATACGTCATTCCCTTTGTCATCGGTATGTTACTTGCCCGAGATTCGATCATCGGTATCATCATACCTAGTTCAATCTCGTTACCCGGCAAGTCTTTTTACTCGTTCCATAATGCGTCATCCTGTAACTAACTCATTAGTCACATTGCTTGCAAGGCTCATTGTGATGTGCATTACCGAGAGGGCCCAGAGATTCTTGTCCGATACTCGGAGTGACAAATCCTAATATCGATCTATGCCAACCCAACAAACACCTTTGGAGACACCTGTAGATCATCTTTATAATCACTCAGTTATGTTGTGACGTTTGATAGCACACAAGGTGTTCCTCCGGTATTCAGGAGTTGCATAATCTAATAGTCAAAGGAATATGTATAAGTCATGAAGAAAGCAATAGCAATAAAACTTAATGATCATTATGCTAAGCTAATGGGTGGGTCATGTCCATCACATCATTCTCCTAATGATGTGATCCTGTTCATCAAATGAAAACACATGTCTATGATTAGGAAACTTAACCATCTTTGATTAACGAGCTAGTCAAGTAGAGGCATACTAGGGACACTTTGTTTTGTCTATGTATTCACACATGTATCAAGTTTTCGGTTAATACAATTCTAGCATGAATAATAAACATTTATCATGATATAAGGAAATATAAATAACAACTTTATTATTGCCTCTAGGGCATATTTCCTTTAGTCTCCCACTTGCACTAGAGTCAATAATCTAGTTCACATCGCCATGTGATTTCACACCGATAGTTCACATAACCATGTGATTAACACCCAAAGGGTTTACTAGAGTCAGCAGTCTAGTTCACATCACCATGTGATTAACACCCAAAGAGTACTCAGATGTGATCATGTTTTGCCTGTGAGAGAAGTTTAGTCAACGGATCTGCCACATTCAGAGCCGTATGTATTTTGAAAATTTTCTATGTGTACAATGCTCTGGATGGAGCTACTCTAGCTAATTGCTCCCACTTTCAAAATGTATCCAGATTGAGACTCAGAGTCATATGGATCGGTGTAAAAGCTTGCATCATTGTAACTCTTTACGATGAACTCTTTATCACCTCCATAACCGAGAAATATTTCCTTAGTCCTCTTAGGCAACTAAGGATAACTTTGACCGTTGTCCAGTGATCCACTCCTGGATTACTCTCGTACCCCCTTGCCAAACTCATGGCAAGGTACACAATAGGTCTCGTACATAGCATAGCATACTTTATAGAACCTATGACTAGGGCATAGGGAATGACTTTCATTCTCTTTCTATTTTCTGCCGTGGTCGGGTTTTGAGTCTTACTCAACTTCACACCTTGCAACACAGGCAAGAACTCCTTCTTTGATCGTTCCATTTTGAACTACTTCAAACTCTTGTCAAGGTATATACTCATTGAAAAACCTTATAAAGTTTCTTGATGTAGATCTTGATGCTCAATATGTAAGCAGCTTCACCGAGGTCTATCTTTGAAAACTTCCTTTCAAACACTCCTTTATGCTTTCCAGAAAATTCTACATCATTTCAGATCAACAATATGTCATTCACATATACTTATCAAAAAGGTTGTAGTGCTCCCACTCACTTTCTTGTAAATACAGGCTTCACCACAAGTCTATATAACACTATATGCTTTGATCAATTCATCAAAGCATATATTCCAACTCTGAGATGCTTGCACGAGACCACAGATGGATCGCTGGAGCTTGCACACTTTTTAGCACCTTTAGGATTGAGAAAACCTTCTAGTTGCATCATATACAACTCTTCTTTAATAAATCCATTAAGGAATTCAGTTTTGACATCCATTTGCTAGATTTCATAAAATGCGTCAATTGCTAACATGATTCAGACAGACTTAAGCATCACTATGAGTGAGATAATCTCATTGTAGTCAGCATCTTGAACTTGTTGAAAACATTTTGCAACAATTCGAGCTTTGTAGATAGTAGCACTACCATCAGTGTCTGTCTTCCTCTTGAAGATCCATTTATTCTCAATGGCTCACCAACCATCGGGCAAGTCAATCAAAATCCATACTTTGTTCTCATACATGGATCCTATCTCAGATTTCATGGCCTCAATCCATTTATCGGAATCTGGGCTCATCATCGCTTGCTCATAGTTCGTAGGTTCGTCATGTTCTAGTAGCATGACTTCCAGAACAGGATTATTGTACCACTCTGGTGCGGAATGTACTCTGATTGACCTACGAGGTTCGATAGTAACTTGATCTGAAGTTTCATGATCATGATCATTAACTTCCTCACTAATTGGTGTAGGCATCACTGGAACTGATTTCTGTGATGAACTACTCTCCAACTCGAGAGAAGGTACAACTACCTCATAAAGTTCTACTTTCCTCCCACTCACTTCTTTCGAGAGAAACTCCTTCTCTAGAAAGGATCCATTCTTAGCAACGATTATCTTGCCTTCAGATCTATGATAGAAGGTGTACCCAATAGTTTCTTTTGGGTATCCTATGAAGGCGCACTTCTCCGATTTATGTTCGAGCTTATCAGGCTGAAGCTTTTTCACATAAGCATCGCAACCCCAAACTTTAAGAAACGACAACTTAGGTTTCTTGCTAAACCACAGTTCATACAGTGTCATCTCAACGGATTTAGACAGTGCCCTATTTAACGTGAATGTAGTTGTCTCTAATGCATAACCCAAAAACGATAGTGGTAAATCGGTAAGAGACATCATAGATCGCACCATATCTAATAAAGTACGGTTACGACATTCAGACACACCATTATGCTGTGGTGTTCTAGGTGGCGTGAGTTGTGAAACTATTTCACATTGTTTTAAATGAAGGCCAAACTCGTAACTCAAATATTCACCTCTGTGATCAAATCATAGAAACTTTATTTTCTTGTTACGATGATTCTCCACTTCACTCTGAAATTCTTTGAATTTTTCAAATGTTTCAGAATTGTGTTTCATCAAGTAGATATACCCATATCTGCTCAAATCATCTGTGAAGGTCAGAAAATAACGTTGCCCACCGCGAGCCTTAACACTCATCAGAACTGCATACATCGGTATGTATTATTTCCAATAAGTCAGTGGCTTGCTCCATTGTTCCGGAGAACGGAGTTTCAGTCATCTTGCCCATGAGGCATGGTTCGCAAGTATCAAATGATTCATAATCAAGTCATTACAAAAATCCACCCATATGGAGTTTCTTCATGCGCTTTACACCAATTTGACCTAAACGACAGTGCCACAAATATGTTGCACTATCATTATCAACTTTGCATCTTTTGGCATCAAATTATGAATATGTGTATCACTATGATCGAGATTCAATAAACCATTTACATTGGGTGTATGACCATAGAAGGTTTTATTCATGTAAACAGAACAACAATTATTCTCTGACTTAAATGAATAACCGTATCGCAATAAATATGATCCAATCATATTCATGCTCAACGCAAACACCAAATAACATTTATTTTGGTCCTACACTAATCTCGAAGGTAGAGGGAGTGTGCGATGGTGATCTTATCAACCTTGGAATCACTTCCAACACACATCGTCACCTCGCCCTTAACTAGTCTATGTTCATTTTGCAATTCCTATTTCTAGTTACTAATCTTTGCAATTGAACTGGTATCAAATACCCTGGGGTTACAATGAACACTTGTAAAGTACACATCAATAACATGTATATCAAATATACCTTTGTTCACTTTGCCATCCTTCTTATACGTCAAATGTTTGGGGCAGTTCCCCTTCTAGTGACCATTTCCTTTGCAGTATAAGCACTCAATTTCAGGCTTGGGTCCAGCTTTGGGCTTCTTCACGGGAGTGGTAACTTGCTTTCCATTCTTCTTGAAGTTCCCTTTTGTTTCCCTTGCCCTTTTACTTGAAACTAGTGGTATTATCAACCATCAACACCTGATGCTCTTTCTTGATTTCTACCTTCGCCGATTTCAGCATCGCGAAGAGCTCGGGAATCTTTTTTGTCATCCCTTGCATATTATACTTCATCACGAAGTTCTAGTAACTTGGTGATAGTGACTAGAGAAGTCTGTCAATCACTATCTTATCTAGAAGATTAACTCCCACTTGATTCAAGCGATTTTAGTACCCAGACATTCTGAGCACATGCTCACTAGCTGAGCTATTCCCCTCCATCTTGTAGGACAAAGTGCTTGTCATAGGTCTCATGCCTCTTTACACGGGCATGAGTCTGAAATATCATTTTCAGCTCTTGGAACATCTCATATGCTCCATGGTGTTCAAAACATTTTTGAAGTCCCGGTTCTAAGCTGTAAAGCATGGTGCACTAAACTATCAAGTAGTCATCTTACCGAGCTTGTCAAACGTTTAGAACGTCTACATCTGCTCATGCAATAGGTCTGTCACCTAGCGGTGCATCAAGGACATAATTCTTATGTGTAGCAATGAGGATAATCCTCAGAGCACGGACCTAGTCCGCATCATTGCTACTATCATATTTCAACTTAGTTTTCTCTAGGAACATATCAAAAATAAAACATGAGAGCTATACGCGAGCTATTGATCTACAACATAGATATGCAAATACTATCGAGACTAAGTTCATGATAAATTAAGTTCAATTATCGTATTACTTAAGAACTCCCACTTAGATAGACATCCCTCTAGTCATCTAAATGATCATCCGATCCATATCAACTAAACCATGTCCGATCATCACGTGAGATGGAGTAGTTTTCAATGGTGAACATCTCTATGTTGATCATATCTACCATCACTAGTAGAAAAACAACCATTTGTGCCGGTTCGTAAGGCCCATTTGTCCCGGTTGGGGAACCGGGACTAAATGGTCATTACTAAAGCCCTAAACCATTAGTCCCAGTTCTTACACCAACCGGGACAGATGGGCCTCCACGTGGCCGCTGTGGCGAGCCCAGGCAGGAGGGCCTTTGGTCCCGGTTGGTGGCACCAACCGGGACCAAAAGGCATCCACTCATCAGTAGCTGGCAGGAGCTGAGGTTTTTGTTTTTTTAAGGGGGTGGTTTAGGGGGTTTGGGGGGTTAATTTAGGGTGTTAATTAGCTAGCTAATAGAGAGAAGTGTCCTCTCTTATCTCCGTGCTTGGTTTACCAACGCTACTGCTATGCCTAAACGTAGCTTAGATTGAAGTGAAGGCAACATATATGTGGTGCATGTCAAAAGTAATACTAATCCTAACTTGATCAAGTGTGTATTAGTACTACTTTCGACATGCACCACATGCATGTTGCCTTCACTTCAATCCAATCCATGTTCATTTCATATAGTAACGCTTCATGCTTGCATCATGCATCATCATAATAACAAGTCCTACTAATCATCATCATACAACTTCTACTCGTTATTAATAACAAGTCATACGATCATCATCCTCATAGTCATCGAACCAACCCTACTTATTTGTTCTTAGCGCATGATCATCAGTATAAGGTAGGACCTAAATACCATCTTTAAGGTAAAATAGCATAAAACAATATAGACCCTGAATCTCCATTATGGAGAATGGAGATCATCCTGTCTCCAATTCTTGTGCTTCGCTTCCTTTTGCTTCCAAGAACCTCCTTACGACTGTCCATACATTTTTTCCATTCTGTGATTTTCATGTCTCCACTTCTTTTAGAAATCTGATATGGACAGGTGAGATTCGTAGGAAGACCTGGCTGCATGTTCAAAACATTAAGGCGACCATTCAAATACGTCAGATGAGGCACACAATCATCCAGGATTTTCTGTTGAAAAACATAGTAATAACTTCGAAGTTAGCAATGTAGTTAAGTTTTAAAAGAATTTATGCAAAAGATGCACGGATGTCGTAATAGTAAAAAATCTTACCATGGCATCTCCATGGATGTTACCGTAGTTCAACACGTGCACTAGTGGCATGAACTGACCATAATGTGGAGGAGTTTTATTATAGATATTGTAATTCTCAAGATCAGTAGAAAATGTGACTAGATGAATTTTCTTCTGATAAGTTAACTCAGAGCCATCGGTGTAGTAGCTTCTATCTACCATGTTCCACACATTGTTTGAACAATGAAAATAAGTTGTCAACTATTTTTAAATGAACAATATAAATTAGTTAATAACTATGTTTGAGAAACTCACATAGCGGTAGAATTGGAAGCGTATCAACAAGGACCCAAATGTCCATATTGTTTTGGTCGATGTTAGGATCACCAAGATCCATGGTGACAAGCATACCCTCATAAAAACCATACATCTTGCAAAGTTCTTCCCAATTTTTGCAACCAAAATGGGTTATGCCCTCAGAATTATACAGATTTACATCAAAATCCACATCATGATGGGCCCTTAGGTGAATTTTCTTTGTTTCGAAATTTTCATGGTCTTCAAAACCCATCCTCTCCAAGACATAACATCTTGCATGGCATGGGATAAGCTACTCAAATTGTAAAAGATGAAAATTACACGTTGAAATAGTTGAAGTCATGCTTAATTACGAAAAAGACACTTGTCATCGTTGCGTACCATTTCAACATCGAAGGTGTCCTCAAGCTTAATGCTGAAGCGCCGACCTTCGTCCAGGTGAGGCCTGTCGCACAGACCTCGGTCGTCGTGGCACCAGTCGCACTCCCATGGGAGACTTTCGTCGTCCAAGTACAACATTTCCTATGTTCATAGTTCAAATATTAGACTTCTACAATTAAATATATGTACTAAAAAAACCCTATAAGCTATCAACTAATCAAATGCATACGCCTTCCATAGTGCTCTCCAATTTTAGCATTCAAAGTAGAAGTTGTATTCAAATTAGCATGCATTCAATTATAAGCAAAACTACATCATCTCTTGCTTCCATACATCGTCGAATATTATCACTAATACACCTCGATTGTAAGTGCATCTAGTGCCCCTTACTGATTTTGGTGTATTGAAGACTTATAGCTTAAGGGACTGATGCGTTTGTGAGTGTACACATGTCTATAAGTCTATGAGGAGTTTGATATTTACAGAGAAAGTCGACCCCTAAAAATGAAGTTCTTCACCTAAAGACTTTGGATTTCTGAAGACTTTGAAAGTGAAGAAATTGGTGTGATCCTGAAGACTTGGTATTCATTCGAGGAACATGAAGCGTAAAGACTTCTGTTTTCGTATTTTCATTTTCTCTTTCTTGAGTCATAGGAAACACCGTACTGTTAAAGGGGGTCGAGGAAATACTAAGGAAAAATTTCCAAGTGATGCTGAACTCAAAATCCTACACCTACCAATCCCTTCGAGTGAAGCCATTGGAAATCTCATACAGTTCAGTCAAATTTCTTCAGTGACAGAGACGAAGCTCTTCTGGTCTCTGAGGAATTTGTTCTGACTGAGGAGTTAGGAATTCGCCAGTGCGAATTGCCTACAAGTGAGGAACATGATAGCCCTGAGGAATTTGTTAGTCAAATTTCCGACTGTTGCTGTGTTACGCGCCAGCTGTCCCAAAATATCCTTCCACCCAACGGTCATATCATTGAAGGGCATTTATGTCTTATCATGTCGGGCTGCTCCCTAGGCTATAAATAGCCGCACCCTACAACCACTAGCTGGTTGGCTGCTCCGAGAGAAACTGACACTTGTCATTTGAGAGCATCCCATCCTCCGAGGACTTTGAGCGAAAATCGTCAAGTGAGGAAAACCCAAACCCAAACACATTCAAACCCAAAGTGATTGAGCATCACTGAAGAGGTTGATCCTGCGTGGATCCGACGCTTGTTACCTTTGAAGACTGTGCATCTTCCATACGGTTAGGCGTCATGGTCTAGAGCATCCAAGAGGAAAATGTGGATCACAGAGTGACCGAGTCTGTGAAGGTTTGGAAGTCACCTAAAGACTTACCACGAGTGATTGGGCGAGGTCTGTGTGACCTTAGCTCAAGGGGAATACAGTGAAGACTAAGTGTCCTGAGCTGCGTGTTCAGGACTGGGTGTCCGGGACTATGTGTTCTCAGGTTTAAATACCTAGCCGCCCTAACCAGGCGTACAACTGTCACAACATCTGGAACTGGTCTACCAAATCATTGTCTTCACCGAGCTAACTGGTTCCATTTCCTCAACCCTTCCATTTCCTCATTTCTGTGTTGTGTGCTTGTTCATATCTATTTGAAGACTTTGTCTGAAGACTTTCTCTATTTCCTCAGCTCAATTTCTTCAGTCTATTTGTCTTCATTTTGTTTATCCCGTGTTTATGCTTTCTATACTCTGTGCTTGTTTTCATTTCATCATGAAGACCATGCTCGTGCTCTGTTATGTCTACTTCTGAGTACTTATTCTGTTGCAAGTAGTTCTTCTCTTAGGAATTTCCTCACCCTGAAATTCCTCAGTGAAGAATTCATAAAAATCACCTATTCACCCCCCTCTAGTCGACTTAACGCACTTTCAATTGGTATCAGAGCAAGGTACTCACTTATTTCGTGTGATGTTGGTTTAACCGCCTGGAGTTTTAGTTATGTCGACCATAGGAACGAAGACTGTGACTTGCCCCATCTTTGACGGTCATGATTATCCCAAGTGAAACGCCACGATGAAGAAGCACCTCATGGCGATGAACATCGAACTCTGGTCCATCACCGAGATTGGTCTTACTGACCTATGCAAGATGGCGGAGGCTGATGATATCCACAAATACACGCTACTCAACCTCATGGTGAAGGACATCATCTGCTCCAGCTTGTCACAAAATTAGTTCAGAAACGTTATGCATCTCAGCCATGCGAAACTCCTCTGAGACTGACTCTCTAAGGTCTATGAAGGCCATTGATCTCACAATGAACCCTGGTTTGAGGACCTCAGGGAATCACGCAAGGCTATGACTTTCAATCCAGAATCATCATCCTTTGCACCATGCCTTATGGCAAAAGGTGCCAAGGTAACTGAATGCTACTTATCTGAGTCCAGTGATGATGAATCTGGTGATGAATTTGGACCCAGTTATGTCAAACTTGCTTCCCTTGCCACTAAACAACAAAGAGCTTTGGAAAAAGTTCAAAACATGCTAGACAAAAGCGATGATATGTTGGGCGAGGAAATGGATCGCACTAAATTTTTTACTGAAAATCTTCAGAGACTTCAGTCCAAGTTTGACAATCTTCAAGATCATCATAACACTCTCCTATCTGATCATGAGAAGCTTTCTTATGAATTTCTTCAAAGAAAGCAAGATCTTGAGCAGTTAAGAGTGAGTTATGAAGATCTTCAGAAGGAGCGTGATTCATTACTTGCTCAACAAATCAGCGCTACCCAGGAAGAATTCATTCCTCCATGCTTGAAGTGCATTGAACGTGAATCTGCTAATTCGTCACCTGAATGCTCAAATACTTCCATTGCTGCAAATTCTTCAACTGTCTCTGCTATCACTAATTCCTCATCTGAGGACATTGCTAGTATCACTAATGATGCAGGGCTGAAGGAATTGTATATGACAGGCATGTACAAAAGCCTCAAAGGGCACCAGGCTCTTTGTGATGTGCTTAAAAAGCAAATCCTCAACATGAACCATAGGAAAGAGGGTATTGCCTTTGAGAGGAAACTTAATGCTGATGGGATCTACTGGAAACCTGAGCAGTATCCCAAAACCTCATGGGTTGCTGCAAAGGCACCTTCAGTGGATCCATCTACTTTATCTTGCTTTACATGTGAATCTTCATATTTTTCTGATGAGTCAATTCACTCCAACTATAAATTGTTCAAAAATTAGAATGGTGAAGTATTTGCTAGATATGTTGGCACTAACTGCAGGAACAGTTCTCCTATGAAGAAAACCTGGGTTCCCAAAAGGTGCCTTGAAAGTCTTCAGGTGAATGTCATCATGACACCACCTGTGAAGAATAGGAACCCCAGATCAAATTCTTCATATGGACCAAATTCTTGATATGGATCCAAGTCCTCTTACGGACCAAATTCCTCACGTGGATCAAATTCCTCAAAAGGATCAAAGTCCTCATATTAGTATCATTGTGCTAACCCGTCTGTTTCACAGGGAAGATCTAAGGATTATGGATATGTGTATTATTCTTCAAATCTTTATGCTCATAAATCCTTGAAGAATTTCTCTGCTTACTCTTATGCTTACCCTAATCCCTCTGATGTAAAACGAAGTGGATTGGCATCTATGCCACCTTTCTCTTATGGAGCTCGCAGAATGATGAACTCTTTGCCAGCCCTTCAGATGTGGGTGGTGAAGAAAAAGAACTAATATCTTATGTAGGGTCAGGTCTCCAGACGAACGTAATCGTCTGAAGAATTTGCTGGAGACCTGAATATGCTTGAAAGGATGCAAGCTAATCATGAAGAAATGAATTTTCCTTTCTCACGTCCTCATACTGCTTTATCTATTCTATTGCTTGATGAAATTGATATCGTATTCTTCACTGATGAAGTATATGAGTTCGTAAGTTGCACTAATTCATCTGCAGGATGATCAACCCAAAGCCACTGAGTGGGTCCTCAATAGTGGATGTACAAATCAAATGACTGGTGACAGGAGCTTATTGATGGACTCTGCTTTATCTCCATCACATCTGAAGCATATCACCTACGCTGACAAAGGCAAAAGCAATGTATTGGGTCTAGGTAAGGTTACAATCTCAAAGGATCGACACATGGACAAAGTCATGCTTGTTGAGTCCTTATGGTTCAACCTCATGTCTGTCTCAATGCTTTGTGACCTTGATATGGTTGTTGTCTTTGGCAAGTATCGTTGCATTCTGATCATGGAAGCTGACAATTCCAAAGTCTTCGAAGGCTTTAGGAGAGGAGATTTGTATATTGTTGATTTCTCTACAAGACCACAACCTGCTGATGAGGACATCAATACCATTGTTACACCCACAGCCCCTACTACTACATATACTGGACCAATTACTAGAGCTCGCGCACGCCAGTTAAATTATCAGGTACTTTCATTTCTTGGTAATGATTCTAATGTTCATGAGAATATGATGCTGCCTAAATTGGATACATTTGTTTTGCTTACAAATGAAGGGCCTGGCATGGATAAGAGGGATGAACATTGGAGCACGAACAAGTATGGAGTTGATGGCATGCGCAAGGGGAACAAGAACGGAGTTACAAGTGATGATTTCAGGACTTTGAAGCCACCATAATGAGTGCATGAAGCCTTGGACGAAATATACAAGATGCCACTTCATAAATTTCGTCCAGAGGCTATTCTAGGTGCTGTGTCACCTTATTATTGGGCCAGGCCCATGTAATTTCGAAATACATAAGTATAGGCTGTTTTTAGAGTCCGTATGTGTGGGGAAACAAGAGATAGGGTTGGTTTCGGACCCCTTCCCCAAGGGCCACGAAATTCCCCCATCTTCCTCCATATATACAGCCCTTAGGGCACCGTTTAGACTTTGGGTTTTGTTTAGATCAAAAGTTCGCCATAGCCGCAACTTCGCGTACTTCGTTTGTGTTCAACGACCAGACCAAGGCGTCAAAGAACCCCACCTTCATTAATAAAGCTTTCCTCTTATATTCGCAATATCCCGATTGCAATCTTAGTTTCTTGCTTGTTCTTCGTTTGCTCGCAGGAAACAGGCCCTCGTGGTCAGGTTGATCGTGCTCCGGCGTGGTCAATAACCCTCGGAAGTTGGTTTAGCGATTGCTAAGGCGCAACGTCTCGCACACTCATAGTCGGATCGTCAAGGTCGACTCCCACAGAAAATGATAGCCACCATCTCATCGAAACATCGGGACACCTTTGCCTCTATTAAGTGGTATCAGATTTCCAGGTTGCTCGGTGAGATTTTAAAGTTTTTCATAGTTTAGATCGAGTCTATTTTTCATGCCTACAGTCCACGAAAAAGCCAAAAACAAATTAGGGTTAGTTCATCAAATCCGAACCAATCTGAGCCTTTGCATAATCTTTTCTGTATTTGCTTTGTTGAATTTGCGGTTGCATCGTCGTGTCAAGTTGCTGGCCTTAGCGTCTAGTCATTTAGAGTTTCGAGTTCTGTTCACAGGTTGTCACGTCGCCGCTGCCATATATCACCACCGAATCATCATCATCGCCGCTGCCATATATCACCACATATTCACCGCCAATCCGAGTCCATATACGCCACCACATATCTGCCGCCATCACGCCAATCCGAGTCCAGCTGCAACATATATCCGCCACCAGTCCAAGTTCCACCAGATTCATCTCCGCCACCAGTCCGAGTTCCACCAGATTCATCTCCGCCACCAGTCCTATTCCGAGTCCAGTATTTTGTTACTCTGTTTTGGATTTCCAGATCACGCCATACTCCGAGTCGTGACAGAGAAGGACTCCCCAACTTCCGTGCCATCCGCAGAAGAAAAATAGTTCCAGTTTAAAAAAAACTAAGTCTGGAAAATTCTGGCTAGGCAGTTTTTAGGCCATTTGTAGACTTTTTCGAAAAAAAATTGTTGCGGAGCAAAAAAAACAGGAAAAAGTGCAAAAAAAAGAAAAAAAAGAGATTTTTTTTTCAAAGTGTGCTCCTCCCTTGTTTACGTGCAGCGCCGTGATTTTGTTAGTGTTCTAGGCTCGCGTCTCTAGCACGGTCTAGCCTAGGACCAGCACAGTACCGTCGTTGAGCGTTTATTCAACTTTGCATCTCTGAATTGATTATTGCTTACCCTTTTGCTACCATATTATAAGCCTTCCCAGCTCCACATACATCTACATCGTGCGTTTGACTCTCCCTGGCAATCACTCTATCCAAGCTTTTGAGAGTTTTGACTACAACGGTTGCCGATCACCACCTGCTGCTGGGTAAGAACTGGTAAGACTTTGAGATTTGCTTGACGGATTTGTGACACCCACCACCACCTCTTTTTAGTAGTCTATAGGATCATACTCTTGTGTGTTTCTATTGCTGCTAACCATGCCAGGATCATAAGCCGACGAGACTGACTAGGAGAACATGACGAATAAGGAGTTGCATGATAAATTTCAGCAAACGATGAGTGGACAGGTGCAAGATGTGCTAAACAGATTTGAAGAGGCCATGGAGAAGATATATGGCATGGAGAAGACGTTCGAAACAAAACTTGATAACAAGTTTAATGAATTGCTCGCGCGTCTTCCACCACCACCACCGGCTGCACCTAACGCACCTCTACAACAGCAACAACAACGACTACCTCCACGTCGGGAAACAGCCCTCCGCCGAGCGAGCCGTGTCCCTCTTAAGCCTGGCCAAACTGCTGGTGCTGCTGTTGATACTTTTGTGGCCCCTGCTGCTGATGTGGAGGAGGATGAGTATGCGGGACATTAGGAGGATGAGGTTGATCAAAATCAGAACTACGTGCAACCACCAGCACCACAACCACCAGGTCATCCACATGCAAATAATGGCAATGTTAGGGCTCCCCCTCAGGTACGAGATCATGACCATCTCCCTAAACTGAAATTGAATATTCCACCATTTGAGGGTAGATATGTTCCTGATATATATATCTTACTTGGGAGTTAGAAACTGAACAACGATTTACATGTTTACAATATCCTGAGGAGAGACGTGTTCCTGCTGCTGATTGTGTTTTCACTAGCTTTGCATGTGTTTGGTGGTCTGAACATTGTCGATTATATCCTGTTCCTGCTACTTGGGCTGCTTTGAAAACTGCTATGCGTACTCGTTGGGTTCCACCATATTATCAACGTGAATTACTTCAAAAATTGCAGCGCATAAGACAAGGAAAAAATTTGGTAGAAGAATACTATCAAGAATTACAAACTGGCTTGATTAGATGTGGTATAGTGGAGGAGAATGAAGCTATGCTTGCACGTTTTCTGGGTGGATTAAATAGAGAGATTCAGACCATTCTAGACTATAAGAATTATAATAATATCACTTGTTTATTCCATCTTGCTTGTAAAGCTGAACGTGAAGTGCAGTTTCGACAGGCATTGGCACGAACTAACTTTTCTGCAGGTCGACCTTCATCATAGACACCACGTGAATCATCTACTTCCACTGCACCATCACCTCCTTCAGGTGCCACCTCCAACCGTGATACAAGAAAGCAGGCACAACCACCACTATCTGCCAAGAGCACACCTGCTGGGCCTGCACAGAGCTCTTCTTCTTCCATGGCATTAACAGGGCACACAAGTGATATTATTTGTCGTCGTTGTAAGGGAAGAGGACATTTTGTGAGAGAATGCCAATCTCAGTGTGTGATGATTGCCACCAAGGATGGTGGGTATGAGTCCGCTAGTGACTATGATGAGGAGACTTTGGCTCTTATTACACATGAAGAACACGGTGGATATGATTCTGATCATGAGACGCAATACATGGCTGCTGAAGATGCTGACAGGTATGAATGTTTAGTTGCTCAACGTGTTTTCAGTGTGCATGTTACACAAGCTGAGCAAAATCAGAGGCATAATTTGTTCCATACAAAGGGAGTTGTGAAGGAACGTTCTATTCGCGTCATCATAGATGGAGGGAGCTGCAACAACTTGGCTATCATGGAGATGGTGGAGAAGTTATCTCTTACCACAAGATCACATCCACATCCTTACTACATCCAATGGTTCAACAACAACGGCAAGCTTAAGGTAACACGTACTGTTCATGTGCATTTTAGTATCTCTACATATGCTGATTATGTTGATTGTGATGTGGTACCTATGCAAGCATGTTCCTTATCACTTGGTAGATTACGACAATTTGATAAAAATTCTGTACACCATGGTAGAAACAATCAGTATACTCTTGTTCATAAGGATAAAAATATTACTTTGCTCCCTATTACTCCTGATTCCATTTTTGAAAGATGATATTAATAGAGCTAATAAAGCAAAACAGGAGAAAAATAAGAGTGAAAATCAGATTGTGGTAAAAGAATTTGAGCAACAAATGAAGCCTAATAATAAACCATCTAGTGTTACTTCTGAAATTAAATTGAAAAGTGCATGTTTACTTGCCACCAAATCTGATATTGATGAGCTAGATTTTAGCAAATCTGTTTGCTATGCTTTTGTGTGCAAAGAGGTATTATTTTCATTCGAGGACGTGCCTTCCTCTTTGTCTCCTGCTGTCACTAACATTTTGCAGGAGTTCGCTGACGTCTTCCCACCAGACGTGCCACCGGGATTACCACCTATTCGAGGGATTGAGCATCAAATTTACTTAATTCCCGGTGCATCGCTACCCAACCGTGCACCATACCATACCAATCCAGAGGAGACGAAGGAGATTATGCATCAAGTATAGGAGCGGCTCGACAAAGGTTATATACGTGAATCTCTTAGTCCTTGTGCTGTTCCTATTATACTAGTGCCTAAAAAGGATGGTACGTCGCGTATGTGTGTTGATTGTAGAGGCATTAATAATATTACTATTCGTTATCGTCATCCTATACCTAGGCTAGATGATATGCTTGATGAATTGAGTGGCTCTACAATATTCTCCAAAGTTGATTTGCGTAGTGGATACCATCAAATTCGTATGAAATTGGGAGATGAATGGAAAACAACATTTAATACTAAGTTTGGTTTATATGAGTGGTTAGTCATGCCTTTTGGGTTAACTAATGCACCTAGTACTTTCATGAGACTAATGAACGAAGCTTTACGTGCTTTCATTGGACGATTTGTGGTACTCTATTTTGATGATATACTGATTTATAGCAAATCTTTGGAAGAACATTTGGAACATTTACATGCTGTTTTTATTGCTCTACGTGATGCACGTTTGTTTGGTAACCTTGGGAAGTGCACCTTTTGCACCGACCGGGTATCTTTTCTTGGCTATGTTGTTACTCCACAGGGAATTGAAGTTGATAAAGCCAAGATTGAAGCTATTGAGAGTTGGCCGCAGCCCAAAACGGTCACACAAGTGCGGAGTTTTCTTGGACTCGCTGGTTTCTATAGGCGTTTTGTGAGAGATTTTAGCACCATTGCTGCACCTCTCAACGAGCTTACAAAGAACGATGTGCCTTTTGTTTGGGGTACCGCACAGGAAGAAGCCTTCACGGTATTGAAAGATAAGTTGACACATGCTCCTTTACTCCAACTTCCTGATTTTAATAAGATTTTTGAGCTTGAATGTGATGCTAGTGGAATTGGATTAGGAGGTGTGTTATTACAAGATGGCAAACCTGTTGCATATTTTGCTGAAAAATTGAGTGAGCCTAGTCTGAAGTATTCTACTTATGATAAAGAATTATATGCTCTTGTTCGGACTTTAGAAACATGGCAACATTATTTATGTCCCAAAGAATTTGTTATACATTCTAATCATGAATCTTTGAAACACATTAAAAGTCAAGCAAAACTGAACCGTAGACATGCTAAATGGGTTGAATTCATTGAGACTTTCCCTTATGTCATTAAACACAAGAAGGGTAAAGAAAATGTTATTGCTGATGCTTTGTCTCGTCGTTATACTATGCTTTCACAACTTGACTTTAAAATATTTGGTTTGGAGACCATCAAAGATCAATATGTGCATGACGCTGAATTTAAAGATGTATTGCAGAATTGTAAAGAAGGTAGAACATGGAACAAGTTCGTCGTTAACGATGGTTTGTGTTTCGTGCTAACAAGCTATGCATTCTAGCTAGCTCCGTTCATCTCTTGTTGCTGCAGGAGGCACATGGAGGAGGATAATGGGACACTTTGGCGGGAAGAAGACGGAGGATATACTTGCTACACATTTCTTTTGGCCAAAGATGAGACGGGATGTTGAGCGTTTTGTTGCTCGCTGCACTACATGTCAAAAAGCTAAGTCATGACTCAATCCTCATGGTTTATATATGCCTTTGCTTGTACCTAGTGTTCCTTGGGAGGATATATCTATGGACTTTGTTTTAGGTTTACCTCGAACAAAGATAGGGAGGGATAGCATATTTGTTGTCGTGGATAGATTCTCGAAAATGGCACACTTTATACCATGTCATAAAAGCGATGATGCTGTTAATGTTGTTGATTTGTTCTTTCGTGAAATTATTCGCTTGCATGGTGAGCCAAATACTATTGTTTCAGATCGTGATAATAAATTTCTTAGCCACTTTTGGAGATGTTTATGGGCTAAGTTGGGGACTAAACTGCTTTTTTTTAGTACTACTTGTCACCCCCAAACTGATGGACAAACTGAAGTAGTCAATAGAACATTGTCTACTATGCTTAGGGCTGTTTTGAAGAATAATAAGAAAATGTGGCAAGAATGCTTGCCTCATATTGAATTTTCTTATAATCGTTCATTGCATTCTACTACTAAGATGTGCCCTTTTGAAATTGTGTATGGTTTCCTACCTCGTGCACCCATTGATTTGTTGCCTCTTCCATCTTCGGAGAAGGTTAATTTCGATGCTAAACAACGTGCTGAATTGATCTTAAAAATGCATGAGTTTACTAAGGACAACATTGAGCGTATGAATTCTAAATATAAACTTGCTGGAGATAAGGGTAGAAAACATGTTGTCTTTGCACCTGGAGATCTTGTTTGGTTACATTTGCGTAAGGATAGGTTTCCTAATTTGTGTAAATCAAAGCTAATGCCACGTGCTGATGGTCCATTTAAGGTGTTAGAGAAAATAAATGATAATGCATATAAACTTGAGTTGCCTGCAGATTTTGGGGTTAGTCCCACTTTTAACATTGCAGGTTTGAAGCCTTATTTGGGTGAGGAAGATGAGCTTCCGTCGAGGACGACTTCATTTCAAGAAGGGGAGGATGATGAGGACATCAATACCATTGTTACACCCACAGCCCCTACTACTACATATACTGGACCAATTACTAGAGCTCGCGCACGCCAGTTAAATTATCAGGTACTTTCGTTTCTTGGTAATGATTCTAATGTTCATGAGAATATGATGCTGCCTAAATTGGATACATTTGTTTTTCTTACAAATAAAGGGCCTGGCATGGATAAGAGGGATGAACATTGGAGCAGGAACAAGTATGGAGTTGATGGCATGCACAAGGGGAACAAGAACGGAGTTACAAGTGATGATTTCAGGACTTTGAAGCCACCATAATGAGTGCATGAAGCCTTGGACGAAATATACAAGATGCCACTTTATAAGTTTCGTCCAGAGGCTATTCTAGGTGCTGCGTCACCTTATTATTGGGCCAGGCCCATGTAATTTCGAAATACATAAGTATAGGCTGTTTTTAGAGTCCGTATGTGTGGGGAAACAAGAGATAGGGTTGGTTTCGGACCCCTTCCCCAAGGGCCACGAAATTCCCCCATCTTCCTCCATATATACAGCCCTTAGGGCACCGTTTAGACTTTGGGTTTTGTTTAGATCAAAAGTTCGCCATAGCCGCAACTTCGCGTACTTCGTTTGTGTTCAACGACCACACCAAGGCGTCACAGAACCCCACCTTCATTAATAAAGCTTTCCTCTTATATTCGCAATATCCCGATTGCAATCTTAGTTTCTTGCTTGTTCTTCGTTTGCTCGTAGGAAACAGGCCCTCGTGGTCAGGTTGATCGTGCTCCGGTGTGGTCAATAACCCTCGGAAGTTGGTTTAGCGATTGCTAAGGCGCGACGTCTCGCACGCTCGTAGTCGGATTGTCAAGGTCGACTCCCACAGAAAACGATAGCCACCATCTCATCGAAACATCGGGACACCTTTGCCTCTATCACCTGCTATATGTCTACTTGCAAAAGCTTCAGAAGGATGGCTATGGCATCGACGACTTGGTCATGCTGGGATGAGGAACTTGCACATGCTCGCAAAAAAGAAGCATGTCATTGGCATCGAGGGTGTCAAATTCCTCAAGGATCATTTGTGTGGAGCTTGTGAAGCCGGAAAGATGACCAAGGCCAAGCATCCCTCAAAGACCATCATGACGACCACTCGTCCATTTGAATTGCTTCACATGGATCTCTTTGGCCCTACTCAGTATGCCACATTTACTAATGCTGCATCTTTATATGGCTTTGTCATTGTTGATGATTATTCTCGACATACATGGGTGCATATCATCACTTACAAAACTGAAGTGCAGGAAGTCTTCAAACGATTTTCCTCGAGGGCTTCAACCAACTTTGGTGTGAAAATCAAGCACATCAGAAGTGATAATGGAACTGACTTCAAGAACACTGGTCTTGATGACTATCTTGATGAACTTGGTATTACTCATGAGTTATCTGCTCCTTATACTCCTCAGAAAAATGGTATCATGGAGCGCAAAAACAGGACTCTTGTTGAGATGGCCTGCACTATGCTTGATGAGTACAAGACGCCTCCTCACTTTTGGCCTGAGGCAATTGATACTGCGTGCCACATCATCAACAGGGTATATCTTCACAAATTCTTGAAGAAAACTGCATATGAACTTCTCACTGACAAGAAACCCAATGTGAGTTATTTCAAACTCTTCGATGCTAAATGCTGGATTAGAGATCCTCATCATAGTTCTAAATTCCAATCGAAAGCACATGAAGGTTTTATGCTCGGTTATGGTAAGGACTCGCACACCTACAAAGTCTTCAACACCTATCACCACAAGGTTGTTGAAATTGTAGATGTGTAGTTCGATGAAACTAATGGCTCGCAAAGAGAGAACCTACCTCCCGTGATAGATGAAATACCTCCTGAGGAATCTATTAAGTTCAAAGCTACCGAGGATGTCATTCCTACTGAAGAATCTGCTGAAGAAGTCGTTCCAGAACGTGAAGAACGTCATGCTGATGCACCTGAGGAAAATGGTGCTGAAGAAGATGCTGATCAAATTCCTCAATGACAACCAGCTCATTATCGCGTTGCAAATGAAGTGCAGATTGAGAAAACCATCAGTGACATCAACATTCCAGGTCCTCTCACACGCTCAAGAGCTTCACATTTATCTAACTTTTGTGGGCACTTTGCTTTTGTCTCTATCACAGAGCCCACTAAGATGGATGAAGCATTTCTGGAGCTTGAGTGGATTCAAGCTATGCAAGAGGAATTACATCAATTTGAGCTCAACAACATCTGGGAACTGGTCAAACATCCAGATCCTCGCAAGCACAATATCATTGGCACAAAGTGGATCTACTGCAACAAGCAAGATGAAAATGACCTTGTGGTGAGGAATAAGGCACGACTTGTAGCTCAGGGCTACACACAGGTTGAAGGAATTGATTTCGATGAAACTTTTGCACCTGTTGCTAGACTTGAAGCTATTCTCATATTACTTGCTTATACTAACCATCATGATATCATCTTATATCAAATGGATGTAAAAAGTGCATTCCTCAATGGTAAGCTTGAGGAAGAAGTATATGTTGCTCAACCCCCAGGTTTTGAAGATCCAAAGCATCCTGACAAAGTCTTCAGACTCAATAAAGCCATCTATGGCCTCAAGCAGGCCCCTCGGGCGTGGTATGATACTTTGAAGGAATTCTTCATGAAGAAAGGCTTCAAACCCGGTTCACTTGACCCAACTCTTTTCACTAAATCTTATGATGGTGAAATGTTTGTGTGCCAAATATATGTTGATGATATCATTTTCGACTATACTGACCAATGTTACAGTGATGAATTTGCCTATATGATGAGTGAAGAATATCAAATGTCTATGATGGGAGAATTAAAATTATTCTTAGGTCTTTAGATTCGTCAACAATGAAATGGCATATTCATATCTCAAGAGAAATACCTCAAGGATGTACTGAGGAAATTCGGCATGCAAGATTGCAAAGGAGTCAAAATCCCTATGCCCACAAATGGCCATCTATGCACTGATAAAAATGGTATTGACTTAGATCAAAAGGTATACCGCTCCATGATTGGCTCTTTATTGTATTTATGTGCATCTAGGCCAGATATTATGCTTAGTGTTTGCATGTGTGCCCGATTTGAAGCTACACCGAAGGAATTGCACCATAAGGTTGTGAAGCATATTCTTCGATATCTAGCTCACACACCAACACTTGGATTATGGTATCCCAAGGGCTCGGTTTTTGATCTCATTGGATATTCGGACTCTGACTATGCTGGTGATCGTGTGGACTACAAGTTAACATCTGGCACATGCCATTTCCTCGGACGATCCTTGGTCTGTTGGTCCTCAAAGAAACAGAACTGCGTATCACTGTCTACTTCTGAAGCTGAGTACATTGCTGCTGGTTCTTGCTATGCTCAATTGCTATGGATGAAGCAAATGCTCAAGGACTACGGTGTCAACATGAAGAATGCGCCTCTCTACTGTGACAATGAGAGTGCCATCAAGATTGCTCATAACCTGTAAGTGCATCTAGTGCCCCTTAGTGATTTTGGTGTATTGAAGACTTATAGGTTAAGGGACTGATGCGTTTGTGAGTGTACATAGGTCTATAAGTCTATGAGGAGTTTGATATTTACAGAGAAAGTCGACCTCTAAAAATTAAGTTCTTCGACTTAAGACTTTGGATTTCTGAAGACTTTCTGACGACTTTGAAAGTGAAGAAATTGGTGTGATCCTGAACACGTGGTATTCATTCAAGGAAACATGAAGCATGAAGACTTATGTTTTATTTTCCCTTTCTTGAGTCATAGGAGACACCGTACTATTAAAGGGGGTCGAGGAAATACTAAGGAAAAATTTCCAAGTGATGCTCAACTCAAATCCTACACCTACCAATCCCTTCGAGTGAAGCCATTGGAAATCTCATACAGTTCAGTCAATTTCTTCAGTGATAGAGACGAAGTTCTTCTAGTCTCTAAGGAATTTTTTCTGACTGAGGAGTTAGGAATTCGCTAGTGCGGATTGCCTACAAAGTGATGAACATGATAGCCCTGAGGAATTTGATACTCAAAATTCCGACCATTGTTGTGCTATGCGCCAGCTGTCCCAAAATATCTACCCACCTAACGGTCATATCATTGAAGGTCATTTATGTCTTATCATGTCGGGTTGTTCCCTAGGCTATAAATAGCCGCCCCTACAACCACTAGATGGTTGGCTGCTCCGAGAGAAACTGACACTTGTCATTTGAAAACATCCCATCCTTCGAGGACTTTGAGTGAAAATCATCAAGTGAGGAAAACCAAAACCCAAACACCTACAAAACAAAAGTGATTGAGCATCACTGAAGAGATTGATCCTGTGTGGATCCGAGGCTTGTTACCTTTGAAGACTGTGCATCTTCCAGATGGTTAGGCGTCATGGTCTAGAGCATCCAAGAGGAAAATGTGGATCACAGAGTGACCGAGTCTGTGAAGGTTTGGAAGTCACCTAAAGACTTACCACGAGTGATTGGGCGAGGTCTGTGTGACCTTAGCTCAAGGGGAATACAGTGAAGACTAAGTGTCCTGAGCTGCATGTTCAGGACTGGGTGTCCGGGACTATGTGTTCTCAGGTTTAAATACCTAGCCGCCCTAACCAGGCGTACAACTGTCACAACATCTGGAACTGGTCTACCAAATCATTGTCTTCACCGAGCTAACTGGTTCCATTTCCTCAACCCTTCCATTTCCTCATTTCTGTGTTGTGTGCTTGTTCATATCTATTTGAAGACTTTGTCCAAAGACTTTCTCTATTTCCTCATCTCAATTTCTTCAGTCTATTTGTCTTCATTTTGTTTATCCCGTGTTTACGCTTTCTGTACTCTGTGCTTGTTTTCATTTCATCATGAAGACCATGCTCATGTTCTATTATGTCTACTTCTGAGTACTTATTCCGCTGCAAGTAGTTCTTCTCTTAGGAATTTCCTCACCCTGAAATTCCTCAGTGAAGAATTCATAAAAATTGCCTATTCACCCCCCCTCTAGTCGACTTAATGCACTTTCAATTGGTATTAGAGCAAGGTACTCCCTTGTTCTGTGTGATTTTGGTTTAACCGCCTGGAGTTTTAGTTATGTCGACCACGGGAACGAAGACTGTGACTTGCCCCATCTTTGACGGTCATGATTATCCCAAGTGGATGGCCATGATGAAGAAGCGCCTCATGGCGATGAACAGTGAACTCTGGTCCGCATCGAGATTGGTCTTACTGACCTATGCAAGATGGTGGAGGCTGATGATATCCACAAATACACGCTTCTCAACCTCACGGCGAAGGACATCATCTGCTCCAGCTTGTCACAAAATTAGTTTAGAAATGTTATGCATCTCAGCCATGCGAAACTCATCTGGGACCGACTCTCTAAGGTCTATGAAGGCCATCGATCTCACCATGAACCCTGGTTTGAGGACCTCATGGAATCGCGCAAGGCTATGACTTTCAATCCAGAATCATCATCCTTTGCACCATGCCTTATGGCCAAAGGTGCCAAGGTAACTGAATGCTACTTATCTGAGTCCAGTGATGATGAATCTGGTGATGAATTTGGACCCAGTTATGTCAAACTTGCTTCCCTTGCCACTAAACAACAAAGAGCTTTAGTAAAAGTTTAAAATATGCTAAATGAGAGCGACGATATGTTGGATGAAGAAATGGATCATTCGAAAGTTTTGGCTGAAAGTCTTTCTTATGAATTTCTTCAAAGAAAGCAAGATCTTGAGCAGTTAAGAGTGAGTTATGAAGATCTTCAGAAGGAGCGTGATTCATTACTTGCTCAATTGATCAGCGCTACTCAGGATGAATTTATTCCTCCATGTTTGAAGTGCATTGAACGTGAAACTGCTAGTTCTTCACCTGAATGCTCAAATACTTCCATTCCTGCAAATTCCTCAACTGCCTCTGCTATCAGTAATTCCTCATCTGAGGACATTGGTAGTATCACTGATGATGCAGGGCTGAAGGAATTGCATATGACAGGCATGTAGAAAAGCCTCAAAGGGCATCAGGCTCTTTGTGACATGCTTAAAAAGCATATCCCCAACAGGAACCCTAGGAAAGAGGGTATTGCCTTTGAGAGGAAACTCAATGCTGATGGGACCTACTAGAAACCTGAGCAGTATCCCAAAACCTCATGGGTTGCTGCAAAGGGACCTTCAGTGGATCCATCTACTTTATCTGGCTTTACATGTGAATCTTCAAATTCTTTTGATGAGTCATTTGACTCCAATTATAAACTGTTCAAAAATCAGAATGGTGAAGTATTTGCTAGATATGTTGGCACTAACTGCAGGAACAGTTCTCCTATGAACAAAATCTAGGTTCCCAAAAGGTGCCTTGAAAATCTTCAGGTGAATGTCATCATGACACCACCTGTGAAGAATAGGAACCCCAGATCAAATTCTTCATATGGATCCATGTCCTCATACGGACCAAACTCCTCACATGGATCAAATTCCTCAAAAGGATCAAAGTCCTCATATGAGCATCATTGTGCTAACCCATCTATTTCGCAGGGAAGATTTGAGGATTATGGATATGTGCATTATTCTTCAAATCATTATGTTCATAAGTCCTCGAAGAATTTCTCTGCTTAGTCCTAAGCTTACCCTAACCCCTCTTATGTGAAACGAAGTGGATTGAGATCTATGCCACCTTTATCTTATGGAGCTCGCAGAATGATGAACTCTTTGCCACCCCTTCAGATGTGGGTGGTGAAGAAAAAGAACTAACCTCTTATGCAGGGTCAGGTCTCTAGACGAACTTAATCGTCTGAAGAATTTGCTGGAGACCTGAATTTGCTTGAAAGGACGCAAGCTAATCATGAAGAAATGAATTTTCATTTTTCACGTCCTCATACTGCTTTATCTGTTCTATTGCTTGATGAAATTGATCTGATGAAATTGATACCATATTCTTCACTACTGATGTATATGAGTTCGTAAGTTGAAGTCGTTCATCTGCAGGATGATTGTCGGTGTCCTAGAGTAGGGGTACCCTAGTATCCCGAACTTGTGCACGGGCAGTCGCAGCATCCCGCGGCAAGGCTTGTCGGGTGACCGCCAAGATCCTCCGTGGTTCTTTGGAGCCATTCAAGAACAAAGTGTCCAAGTCAAGAAGACAAGACCCCGGCAAGAGGAGCTTGCCGGGAAGGCCACTCAAGGCATTTCAAGGAACTTGCCGCGGTGCACCACGCGTTCCGGCAAGACCCGGTGAGCGACAAGCTCCCGGACGCGACAAGACAATGACCGCGGCAAGGCGCTTGCCGCGGCAAGCCACCTCTCCGCGCCCGCGCTCTAGCACATCCACCAACGTGTCGCTCTGGGGCCCTTCCAGGCATACGTGGCGGAAGGCTGTGCAGCTAGGGACGTGCGGTGGCAAGCGGCGCTGACAAGATCGCCATCGTGGCGAACGGTGGCGTCCCTGGCGGTCCCTTTTCGCACTGTTTAGGCGACACAGACGGGCATTTAAGACCCTTGTCCCCTGCCATCAGGGTTAGGTATGATACACTGTAGCAGGTAGCTGTGCCTACCACAAGACCTTTCCATTTTTGCCCTTTACCTCCGTTGCCACCTGTCGGTAGCCCCTTGAGCATATAAAAGGAGGCCCGTGTGCAACATAGAGGGGGGTTAGCCAGTTCGAACACTCACGCTCAGTCTTGCTAGCCGCTGGTGTGTACTGTAGCACTCTGCGCTCCCGAGCTAGAAATCAATACAAAACCACAAAGCAGGAGTAGGGTTTTACGCATCCGTGCGGCCCAAACCTGGGTAAATCGCTCGCATGCTTCGCCTCGATTTGCTCTTTGCACGATCTCCGCCCCCGCCGAACCGAAAGGGACCCGGCCCGCCGGTCCCATAGGTGCCCGTGGATCAGTACCCCGGCATCTTTGGCGCGCCAGGTAGGGGGCGTCGAAGTTGTGTGAACCAGATTCGGCGTTCTCGCGAGCTAGATCTTCATCATCTTCATCAACATGCCGCCGAAGAAGAAAGTTTCAGAGGCAGCTGCTCCGTCCGCGCCGAGCTAGCCACCGCCGGAGCAAACGGTTGGTGGGGCAGGCACCGGCAGAAGGACACGCGTCGACGAGGGAACTCACGGTGCTGCCAGGTCCCAGGACAAGGCTGCGCTGCCCATCGGCGGCGTAGCCGGCTCCCACAATGACCATGCGCACTCCAAGACCTCGGCGTCCGTGCATGCACCGCGCCCATCTCAGGAGGCGCGGGACCGGCAGCGTCATGGTACTCACGGTACCATGCGTTCGCTAGATCAAGATCGAGCTGGTGGATCTCGGAGCGCTCAGGACCACCATGCACGTCAACCTGCTGGCGCGAGCGAGACACGGTCGCCTGGACGAGATACTGCTCCTTCTAACGTAGTTAGAAGTCCGAGCATATCCCGCTCCTCGCACCGTTTGCCACCGCCACCTGCCACCGCAGCAGAAGCTTTGGCGCGAGCTCAGCTGCTCCTAGACTACCCTCCAGCGGCGGACAAGATCGACGACTGGAGGGCCACTATCCAGAGTCTCATCGGCTTCGCCAACGGCGACACTCCACGGCAGCCGAGCACGTCTCAGCCGCGGCAAGCCAGCCAGGCACGAGCCAGAGACGACAAGACTGGTGGGGGTGCAACTATTGTGCACTCTCCACCCCGAAGGCCAAGATCGCCGACTCGCCGGGTCCACCTCGACAGTGACTCCACTGTGTCGTCAGATCCGCGAGCTCGTCGCGATCAGCGCCAAGTTCTTCAAGAACGACAACAAGAAGATGCTCGTACTCGCATCGAGTGCCGGAGAGAAGCGCGGCGTCAATCAGACCAGCGCGCTGGGCCCTCTGTTGACATGCATGCGCCAAGGGAACCAGGCGACTTGCCGTACGCGGTAGGTTGCCCTGCGTTCACTCGTGAGCTGCGGCAAGTCCAGTGGCCCAGTACGAAGAATTTCAAACCAGATGTACCAGAGAAGTACGACGGCAAGTCGCATCCGTCGGAGTTCCTCAGCATCTACACCATCGCGGTGCAGGCTGCTGGGGGGCGGGACGACAAGATCCTTGCCAACTACTTCCCGTTGGTGCTCAAGCCCAACGTCAGGTCCTGGCTCATGCACTTGCCGGACAACTCCATATCCTCCTGGGCTGATCTATGCCATCAGTTTGTCGGCGCCTTTACAGGCGGCCACAAACCTCATGGCCAAGAGAGTGATCTTCATCTGCTCGTCCAGAAGGAAGGAGAGCCCCTGCGCAAGTATATTCAGAGGTTCAGCCATGTACAGTACAACATCCCAGACGTCCACCCCGCCGCGGTCATCAGCGCGTTTCATCAGAACGTGCGTAACCGCAGGATGCGGGAGGAGATGGCGATGTGCAGGATCAGAGACGTCAGTGAGCTATATGCCCTGGCCGACAAGTGTGCACGCACTGAGGAAGGGAGGAGACTCCCCGGAGAGAAGACGGGAGCAGAAGGATCTGACAGTGAGGATATTGCCCCGGCAAAGAAAAACCGGCGGCGGAACAGGAAGAAGAAAGGCAAAGAGGTGCTAGTCGTTGAGCAGCCCGGCAACGAAGGTGGCGCCAAGAAGGCCAAAGTTGGTAGCTCCGGCAAGGAGATTGCCGCGTGCGCCAACTGCCAGGCTGTGGCAGCCGCCGACAAGCAGGACGGCTCCGACAAGCAATACTGCAAGATTCACCGCACCAAGGGCCATGACCTCCAGAGCTGCAAAAAGGTCGAGCAGCTTGTCCAGCAACAAAAGGCTGAGTACGAGCGGCGAGACAAGGAGAGGGCCCAAGGTGGCGCTGCAGAATCTGGCAAGAAGCGCGCCGGCCGAGGAGGACGCCGCGGTAAGGCCAAGCAGCGGCAAGGAGACAGACCTCCCCGCGGCCGCGACAACGATGAAGACGAGACGACGAAGACATGGATGATGTTGAGACCAGTGAGCAGGAGTTTCAGAAAGCCACAGAGGTCTTGTGCGTTGACGGTGGTGCTTCTCTGCATACCTCGCACCGCCAACTCAAACAGTGGGTGCGGGAAGTTAATGCAGCAGAACCACCTATCGAATCACGCAAGCTTCTGAAGTGGTCCAGCACGCCTATCATCTTTGACATTGAGGATCACCCTGATCGCACAACTACGGTCGGGTGTTTGCCAATGTTGGTATCACCAACTATCCGCAACCTCAAAGTCACCAAGATGCTAGTTGACGGCGGGGCCGGCTTAAACCTGATCTCCTCCGCTGTACTCCAAAAACTCCAAATCCCTGCAGCGAGCTCGAAGAGACCGGCACATTCCAAGGAATCAATCCGGGAAGGAGCAAGCCGAAGGGGAAGGTCACGCTGCCGGTAACATTTGGCAGTGAGCTAAACTTCAGGACTGAGAAGGTCACATTCGACGTTGCCGATATTACATTGCCTTACAATGGGATACTTGGCCGTCCAGCACTCGCCAAGTTCATGGCAGCCTCTCACTACGCATATAACATGCTGAAGATGCCAGGCCCGATAAGCGTCATTTCTGTCCCCGGCGACAAGAAGGATGCTCTTATCTGTGCCGACAAGATCTACCGGGAAGCAGCAGCCACGGCAGATCGCAATCCACTTGCCGCTGAAGCTCCCAGGGGGAAGAAGACCAAGTCCGGCAAGAGTTCTGATGCCCACTCCGGCAAACGCACCTCTTCGGAGTGCTGCGCTGCCGTCGAGGATGCACCATCGAGCTCCACCGGCAAGTGCAAGAAGACGATGGCAGCTCCGCCAGAGACGAAGAAGGTATCCGCCAAGGAGGACGGCACTAGTGGTACCTTCACCATCAGTGCCACGCTCGACCCTAAATAGGAAAGCGCGCTCGTTGCTTTCCTGCGGGCGAATGTCGACGTGTTTGCATGGCAGCCGTCTGACATCCCCGGTGTTCCCAGGAAAGTGATTGAGCACCACCTTGCCGTTTGTCCCCATGCGCGGCCCGTCAAGCAGAAAGTCAGGAAGCAGGCAGTGGAGCGCCAAGAATTCATTGCAGAAGAGATCAAGAAACTGGAAGCAGCAGGCCTTGTCAGAGGAGTGCTCCATCCCACGTGGTTGGCCAATCCTGTAGTCGTGCGCAAGGCAAACGGGAAATGGAGACTTTGTATCGATTTTACCGATGTTAACAAAGCTTGTCCCAAAGACCCATTTCCTTTGCCGCGCATTGACCAGATTGTTGACTCCACAGCCGGATATGATTTGCTTTCATTTCTTGACGCATACTCAGGATATCATCAGATCTTCATGGCAGAAGAGGATGAGGAGAAGACCGCATTTATTACTCCATGTGGCACGTACTGTTTCGTACGGATGCCTTTCGGATTAAAAAATGCTGGTTTGACATTTGCAAGAGTAGTCCATGTTGCTCTTGAGCCACAAATACACAGAAATGTGGAAGCCTACATGGATGATATAGTGGTCAAGAGCAAGGACATAGCAACCCTGATTCAAGATTTAGACGAGACCTTTGCAAATCTGCGCAAGATCAGCCTCAAGCTCAACCCAGAGAAGTGTGTGTTTGGAGTTCCCTCCGGCAAGCTTCTCGGGTTCTTCGTGTCTCAGCGGGGAATTGAAGCCAATCCCGACAAGATCAAGTCCATTGAGCAGATTGAAGCACCAAAGCGCGTCAAGGATGTACAAAAACTTGCCGGTTGCGTGGCTGCTCTCAGCAGGTTTATCTCTCGGTCTGCTGAGCGCGCCCTGCCGTTTTTCAAATTATTGAAAAAGGCAGGTCCAATGAAATGGACTCCGGAAGCGGAGGCTGCGCTGCAAGACCTGAAGAGATACCTGTCCTCCCCTCCAATACTTGTCGCACCTAAGCCACAAGAGAAGTTGCTGCTGTACATAGCGGCAACCAATCAAGTGGTTAGTGCTGCGTTAGTAGCAGAGAGGGAGGCAGATGATGAGCCAGCAACCGCGGCAAGCGCATCCAGCGACAAGCAGGGAGCTTCCCCGACAAGCTCTGGTCCCGACAAAGATGGATCCTGCGCAGATGCACGAGGAGATACAGAAGAAAATGGTGCAGCGCCCAGTTTACTTTGTCAGTTCCCTTCTGCAGGGGGCTAGGTCAAGGTACTCTGGCGTGCAGAAATTGCTTTTCGGCCTTCTCATGGCCTCGAGAAAGCTGCGCCATTACTTCCAAGCACATGAGATCACAGTTGTCACTCGCTTTCCGCTGAAGAGGATACTGCAAGAATCCAGAAGCGACAGGCAGGATTGTTGAGTGGGCACTGGAACTGTCAAGCTTTGGCCTCAAGTTTGAAAGTACTTCAACTATCCAGAGCAGAGCATTGGCAGAATTTATAGCAGAATGGACGCCAACACCAGATGAAGAAATTCCAGAAACGAGCATCCCCGTCAAGGAAGCAAGCAAAGAGTGGCTGATGTACTTTGATGGTGCCTTTTCGCTGCAAGGCGCCGGCGCTGGTGTGCTGCTTGTCGCACCCACCGGAGCACCTCAAGTACGTAGTCCAGATGCACTTTCCCAAGGAGCAAGCAACAAACAATACTGCAGAGTATGAAGGCTTGCTTGCCGGTCTCAGGATCGCGGCAGACCTTGGGATCAAGAAGCTCATTGTCAGGGGTGACTCACAGCTTGTCGTCCGCCAAGTAAACAAGAGTATCAGAGTCCGTTGATGGAAGCTTACGTCGACGAAGTGAGAAAGCTAGAAGAGCACTTTGACGGCCTACAAATGGAGCATGTTCCAAGAGCTCAGAACGCCATTGCCGATGGCCTGTCAAAGTGCGCCGCACTTAAGTTACCTGTGGAACCAGGGATCTTTGTGCTCAAGCTGACTCAACCGTCCGTACGCCATCAACTGGACAGAGCAAGAAGAGGAAGTTGGTTTCTGGTGACTATTTGCCGGCAGAGCTTCCCGAAGCCGCCGCCAAGAAGGTCCCCAAGATCAACGCTAAGAGCGCTACGGAGCAGTCTGCTCCGGCAAACCCCAGGTTTGTTCCGTTGAAGCAGAAGCTCCCGACAAGTTTTGCTCCGGCAAGCTTGCCGGGGAACGTCACGCTCCGGCAGAGCCGCAGGTTCTTGCCGTAGAAGCGGATGTTCCCGCAGCAGTCTCCAAGATCAACACCAAGAGCGCTGAGGAGCAAGATGCTCCGGCAAGCCCTAGGGTTTGTTCCGTTGAAGCAGAAGCTCCCGACAAGTTTTGCTCCGGCAAGCTTGTCGGGGAACGTCAAGCTCCGGCAGAGCCGCAGGTTCTTGCCGTGGAAGCAGATGTTCCCGCAGCAGCAGATTTTCCTTTAGTCCTTGTTGTCGAGCCACAAGCTCCAGCATGGGCACATCAGATTGTCCATTTCCTTCAGACAGGAGGACTTCCCGAAGAGCAAGAAGAAGCGGAGAGAGTAGCCCGGCAGTCAAGTATGTACCAGTTTGTCGACAAGACACTGTACAGAAGAAGACTCAACGGTGTGAAATTGAAGTGTATTCCCCGGGAAGATGGACAAAAGCTGTTGGCAGAAATACATGGAGGCATATGTGGTCACCACATTGGCGCAAGAGCACTTGTCGGTAAAGCTTTCCGGCAAGGTTTCTTCTGGCCAACAGCCCTCCAGGATGCAACTGCATAAGTAACCAAGTGTGAAGCGTGTCAGTTTCATTCCAAGCAGATACACCAACCAGCTCAAGCTCTCCAGACGATCCCTTTATCCTGGCCATTTTCGGTCTGGGGGCTCGACATCCTCGGCCCCTTTCCCCGAGCTGTCGGGGGCTTTGAGTACTTGTACGTTGCAATCGACAAGTTCACAAAGTGGCCGGAAGTGGAACCACTGAGGAAGGTGACAGCACAGTCAGCAGTCAAGTTCTTCAGGTCGATTGTTTGCCGCTTCGGGATCCCTAACAGGATAATCACCGACAACGGCACGCAATTTACGAGCCGCACCTTCACGCAGTACGTCCAAGATCTTGGCGCCAAGGTCTGCTTCGCTTCTGTTGCTCACCCGAGAACCAACGGTCAAGCGGAGAGGGTAAATGCTGAAGTGCTGCGCGGGCTCAAGACCAGAACTTTCGACAGGCTGCACAAGTGCGGAAGAAACTGGATCGAGGAGCCGCCAGTGGTTCTTTGGTCGATCAGAACGACGCCAAATCGAGCCACTGGACAGACACCTTTTGCTCTAGTCTATGGAGCAGAGGCAGTTATCCCCACGGAACTCGTATACGGGTCACCTCGAGTGCTCGCTTATGATGAGCTCGAGCAAGAGCGGCTGCGACAAGATGACGCGCTGCTCCTTGAGGAAGACCGTCTTCAGGCTGCTGTGCGAGCTGCTCGCTACCAGCAAGCTTTGTGCCGCTACCATAGCCGCAAAGTTAACGCCAGAAGTCTCGAGGAAGGCGACCTTGTTCTTCAGCGCGTTCAGTCCGCCAAGAATTCCAACAAGTTGACGCCGAAGTGGGAAGGCCCTTACCGGGTGAAACGAGTCACTAGGCCTGGCGCTGTCCGCCTTGAGACCGAAGATGGCATTCCGGTGAGCAACTCCTGGAACATTGAGCATCTTCGTAAGTTTTACCCGTAAGGCGCGGTTGTCGGAACCTGTTCCAGCAACCACCTTTTGTACAAGTCTTGCCGCTGTTGCATGTAATCCTTTGTACAAAGCCGGGCGCAGATCCCGTGCATAAGTAAAGCTCATGTGCTCCGCACATTTTGTCAATTTTATGCTTTCTATTTTCTGGCATATATGATCTGACACTTTGTGCAGCACCTACTCCACGGTAAGCAATAACGAGCCGTAAAGCTCCATATCTGTATTGTCTCTTCTTCCTTTTGAAAGCAAGGTTCCCCTCGCCCACAAGTTTGCCGGGGGGAAAGGAGAAGACGATGGATGGTATGGGCCAGGCGTCGTTCAAGAAAGTTTCGCCTTGCCGGGAAGCAAACAACAGAAAAGCTAAGTTGCCAAAGTTTGAGCAATCAAATTTTTTAAATTTTAAGTTATCTCCCTTGAACGACCACACTTTGTATGGGAAACCTGTGCGCAGAGGAACCAACTCATAGCTAGTTGCGCCCCTACTTTGTTTCGAGTCCGCTCAACAACTTAAGTGAGCTGCTAGCGCCCTTACTTTGCTTCGAGTCCGCTCAGCAACTTAAGTGAGCCGCTAGCGCCCTTACTTTGTTTCGAGTTCGCTCAGCAACTTAAGTGAGCTGCAACTAGTTGCAACAAGGTTTCTTGCCGGTAGCGGCACCGCCAGCAGGCTGCTGACGTTCCGCACTCAGCGCTCGCGGCTCAGGTGCTTGCACCGGCAAGTTCCCTAAAAGCGTAGGGAAAAAACATACAAAGGGAGGAATCAAGTAAAGGGAGTAACGTTGCAATCATTGCCCACAATCAAGTTACATTACAAAGATAGCTTGTCGCAGCTCTAACAGATTGTTTTCATGACATGATGGGCAGCGATAAGAAAAGAAGAAATGAGCGGCCTAATCTACGCGATCGCCTTCGACCCGCTTGATCCCGCTCACCTTGTCCACAATGGGTGCGACAAGGGCCTTGAGCTCCTCCAGATCAGCTTCTGGCGGCAAGGACCTGAGGATGTTGGTGAGGCGGAGGCCCGGATTGCGGAAGGCCACCTTCATCAACACTTTCTCGAGGGCTCCTGCGCAGATCTCGCGCGACTCGTCAGCTAGTTGCTTGGGGATCCTCTCTCGGAGTCGCTGAAGGGCCGTCGCCACGCCCTTGAAGAATAGGACGAGCTTGGCGCTGGGCTGGAGGTTGTCGTGGGAGGGATACCCAAGATCTTCCATCCCCAGCTGCGCCAGCTCCTTGTCGATATCTGTGGCGGCATTCACCAGACTCTCCGTCCAGTGCGTCACAGTCTCCCTGAAGGTGTTCTGGGCGGTGGCAGCGCTCTCCAGCAGCGCCTTGTCAGCCTTGATTTCCTCCTTCAAGGCCACCTCCCGCTTCTTGACGCTGTCCAGAGTCTTGGTCAAAGTGGTTAGCTTCAACTCAAGATCCACGTTGGAGGCCTTGGCGACGCTGAGCTCCTTGCCCTTCTCGGAGAGATCGGCCTCCAGCCGTGCCACCTTCGTCTTCAACTCCTCCTTGGTGGCCTCGGCGGCGGCAGCGTCCTCCGCTTGCTTGAGGGCTCCGCCAAGCTTCTCCTCGCGCGAGGCAAGCTCCTCCTCGTGGGCGTCGAGATTGACCTTCCGCTGCGCCAGCTCGCCCTCTTCCGCGGCTAGCTTCACAGCGGCAAGTCGCTGGCGCTCTTCGGCTTCAGCCTTCTCGAGGAGAAAGACCTTCCGCGCTTCAGCGAGCTGCTCCCGCTCCTCCGCCAGGGATCGGAGGACTTCCCGGTGGAAACCCCCGAGCTCTTCCGCATGCTTTTCAATGTCTGCTCCCGCCTTCGCGACAAGCGCCTCGCGGGACTCTAGCTTGGCTTGTCGCGCGCGGTAGAGCGACATCAACCTGCGCAGCAGCCGCTCTTCTTCGGGCTCGTTGCTGCTGCTTCTTGGCGCGTCGACCAGCTTTAGCCCCGCGGAGGCGAGCACTTCTCCGTCGAAGACCTCCCCCTCGACCGGCGCTCTGGAGCTTGATGCCCAAGGAATATTGATGAAGACGTCGTCGCCCGCCTTCAAATAAACGCCCGGCTGGGGCTCCTTGGAACTTGGCGCTGCGGCGTCGGCGGATGGGTCGGCGGTCGGCGTAGCGCCTGGCGCTCCTGCAGCCTCTGGGCTGTCAGTACGATCACCAGATTCCTCGCCAGTTGCTGCGGCGTCAGCCTTGGTGGCCTCTGCGCCGGTGGCGTCTCCAGCACCGGCTGCTTCGTCGGCGGTGACCTCTGTCTCCATCTGCTCCGCAGCGGATGGATCTGACGGCCGGAAAAGGGGAGAAGAGTCAAACAGAATCCAGCAGAAACCCATAAAGATCAAGAAAAGAAGGATCCAAGAGAAGTTTTGAAGCAAGGGGAGTACCTGCACCAGGCTCTGCGGTCGTGGTCTCCGTCGTCGGGGGGCCGCTGGCGCTGTCCCTCGCCGGAGAACCCTCCCTTGCCGGAGACTTCTCCCTCACCAGGAAGCCTTCCCTTGCCGGAGAATTCTCCCTTGTCGGGGGATTCTCCCTTGGCTCCTGGTGGGGCTGCTCGGCTCCTACACAAGTCAACAAGCAGATATCAGCAAAGACAAGTACCCATGCGCGCCTCGCCGCGGAAAATAATTCACACACTTACGCTGGGGGCTGCCATGGAGGAAAGTCGCCGGCTCCGGCAAGGTTGTCTCGGGCGCGCCACCTGTTGTCGCAGTGGGCTCGTCCTCGATGATGATCACCGGGGCCTTAGCTCTCTTTGCCGCTCTCTGGGCCAGAGTCCTAAAGAGGAACAGATTCAGGGAAAAGCAAGTGAGAAACAAGACCAACAGCAAGAGTTGAAGAAATGCAAGTACAACAAGAGAAGCTTACTCTTCTTCTTCTTCTTCTTCCTCGTCGGAGCTTAACGCGGAGAAGTCGAAGCCTGGCGCGCGCCCGGCGTGAGGAGGCGGAGGAGAAGCTTCCCTTGGCCGCTTGGCGGGAGCAGTGGCGGCGGTCTGAGACGACCCCGCTCTGGCTGTCGGCGCGGCGTGAGTAGCGGCAGGGACTGAAGCGGTGGTCCGGCTAGACTTCGCTCCAGTTGCCGTCGTAGCATGAGGCGCTCCCGCGGCAACGGTGTTTGCCGTGGTCGATCGTGTCACGTGGCGTGGCGACTGTTGGCCCGCTTGCCGCTCCGCCACATCACCAACCTTGCGGAGACGCCTTCTTGGTGGGGATGGAGGCTCTGCTTCTGGTGGGCTGTCTGAAGACGAGGTGGAAGAAGAGTCGATTTGCAACGATCCGCTCGTGTCCTTGGCGGGCTCGCTCGGCTCGGTGTCTTGCCCGGCAAGCCCCTTCTTGCCGGCAGGCTCCCATCGCTCGGCACGGCTTGCCGCTTCTGCTGCATCGGCCTCCTCCACAGTGAACCCGAACTCGCCCGCGGCTGCGGCTGCCGCTGCCTCCTCCAGCCTAGTGGCGATGAGTGCCATCTCCGCATCCGTGGTGTCGCGGGTGAGGCCGTCCTTCTCGTCGAGGCGGATTGGCACTTCCACCAAGTCGTCAAAGAATTGCTGCACGACCTCGTCTGCAGGCTCCTGCCAAGTTGGCACAATCCCGTGCGAGTCGCACTCCGGCATCATTGCACGGATGTGGTCGAGCATGGAATTGTTGCACAAAGGCACGACGCCCCCCGGCAACCTGAACACCTCGGGATGCTGGGGGTCATATTTGAACAGCTCCGGCAGCATCGCGTTGAGCTCTAGGACTGTGAAGTTGTAATTGAGGCCTGGCCGCAGCCTCATGATGTCTGCCGCGTTCTTGAACTCCCAAGTGGGCCTCCCCCGTTCCTGCAGGGGGCGATGCGGCGGCGAAGGAAGTCTGCGCCAACAGCGCCAACAGTAAGCCCGGCAAGCCTCAGGCGCAGGATCCTGGTGACGGCAATCTTCAGCCTGGCGTCCTCCGGAGCCAAGTCACTCCAATCGCTGCCGCGTGCTACTGGGGTTCGGCGTCGGATGGTAAATGGCTGTGGGCTCTCCTCGTCAATCCAGCACCAATCAGCTCTCCACTCCTCCCACTTGCCGCGGAATTCTCCCTCCAGATAGGTCTCTTTCTTGCCGGGCCTTGAGATCCAGGCAATCCCGCCGGATAGAGGCTCTCCTCTCTCTACTCGGGGTATGAAAAAGTGGCGGAAGAGGGCTACGTTGGGAAGGACTCCGACAAAGTTTTCACAGAGGTGTGCGAAAACTGCCATTGTCAAGACAGCGTTGGGGGTGAAGTCAAGGAGATGGAATCCATAGGTGTTCATGATGTCGCAGAAGAAATCAGAGAAGGGCGGACAGAGCCCGCAATAGAAGAACAATGCGAAGAAGGGGTACCCATTCGGAGCCTTCTTCCAAGCGGCGGCGGGGAGAACCTTTGTGCGCGGATGCGCGCGCGTCTCCGCCGACCAGAACAGATAGTAGTTCTCCCTCAGCTCCTTCGCGCCGAGCTTGGGGGGGGGGGGGGAAACGGACCGCTCCTTCCGCAGCGCCGCGAGCCGCTGCGCCTCGGTCGTCTTTACGGTCTTCCCCTTGTCGGCTTTTGGAGCCATGGCGGAAGTAGTGGAGGAGGTCGACGGCGTTGGTGGTGCTAGTGGCGATGGGGGGCAGAGCGCTGCTCTCTCTCTCAGCTTTGGGGAGGCAAGGGAGCGGCGGAGATTTCTGGGATTGGGAACGGCAACAGGCGAGTGGGCCAACTGCCCCTGTTTCCCCTGCTTATAAAGGCGGAGGGGGCGGACGTTCCGCATTTCCGAATAAAGAAACCCCCACGACCTCTCCCACGACGCCGCATTCAACAGGTGCCGTTCGGGGAGGGCGCAGTGGATACGGAGTGAGATACGGCGTAACCTAGGCCGCGCGTGCCCGTGCCCTGTTTTGGGCCTGGCCCAACAATGCTCGGCGCCGTGTATGGCCCAGGCCCGGGGGCTCCTGTCGGTGTACTAGAGTAGGGGTACCCTAGTATCCCGAACTTGTGCACGGGCAGTCGCAGCATCCCGCGGCAAGGCTTGCCGGGTGACCGCCAAGATCCTCCGTGGTTCCTTTGGAGCCATTCAAGAACAAAGTGTCCAAGTCAAGAAGACAAGACCCCGGCAAGAGGAGCTTGCCGGGAAGGCCACTCAAGGCATTTCAAGGAACTTGCCGCGGCGCACCACGCGTTCCGGCAAGACCCGGTGAGCGACAAGCTCCCGGACGCGACAAGACAACGACCGCGGCAAGGCGCTTGCCGCGGCAAGCCACCTCTCCACGCCCGCGCTCCAGCACATCCACCAACGTGTCGCTCTGGGGCCCTTCCAGGCGTACGTGGCGGAAGGCTGTGCAGCTAGGGACGTGCGGTGGCAAGCGGCGCTGACAAGATCGCCATCGTGGCGAACGGTGGCGTCCCTGGCGGTCCCTTTTCGCACTGTTTAGGCGACACAGACGGGCATTTAAGACCCTTGTCCCCTGCCGTCAGGGTTAGGTATGATACACTGTAGCAGGTAGCTGTGCCTACCACAGCACCTTTCCATTTTTGCCCTTTACCTCCGTTGCCACATGTCGGTAGCCCCTTGAGCATATAAAAGGAGGCCCGTGTGCAACATAGAGGGGGGTTAGCCAGTTCGAACACTCACGCTCGGTCTTGCTAGCCGCTGGTGTGTACTGTAGCACTCCGCGCTCCCGAGCTAGAAATCAATACAAAACCACAAAGCAGGAGTAGGGTTTTACGCATCCGTGCGGCCCGAACCTGGGTAAATCGCTCGCGTGCTTCGCCTCGATTTGCTCTTTGCACGATCTCCGCCCCCGCCGAACCGAAAGGGACCCGGCCCGCCGGTCCCATAGGTGCCCGTGGATCAGTACCCCGGCAATGATCAACCCAAAGCCACTGAGTGGGTCCTCGATAGTGGATGTACAAATCACATGACTGGTGTCAAGAGCTTATTGATGGACTCTGCTTTATATCCATCACATCTGAAGCATATCACATACGCTAACAAAGGCAAAAGCAAGGTATTGGGTCTAGGTAAGGTTGCAATCTCAAAGGATTGACGCATGGACAAAGTCATGCTTGTCGAGTCCTTAGGGTTAAACCTCACGTCTTTCTCAATGCTTTGTGATCTTGATATGGTTGTTGTATTTGGCAAGTATCGTTGTGTTGTGATCATGGAAGCTGAAAATTCCAAAGTCTTCGAAGGCTTTAGGAGAGGAGATTTTTATATTGTTGACTTCTCTACAGGACCACAACCTGCTACATGTCTACTTGCAAAAGCTTCAGTAGGCTAGCTATGGCATCGACAACTTGGTCATGCTGGCATGAGGAATCTGCACACGCTCGCGAAGAAGAAACATGTCATTGGCATCGAGGGTGTCAAATTCCTCAAGGACCATTTGTGTGGAGCCTGTGAAGCTGGAAAGATGACCAAGGCTAAGCATCCAGCGAAGACTATCATGACTACTACTCGACCATTTGAATTGCTTCACATGGATCTCTTTGGCCCTACTCACTATGCCACATTTACTAATGCTGCATCTTTATATGGCTTTGTCATTGTTGATGATTATTCTCGACATACATGGGTGCATATCATCACTTACAAAACTGAAGTGCAGGAAGTCTTCAAACGATTTTCTTCGAGGGCTTCAACCAACTTTGGTGTGAAAATCAAGCACATCAGAAGTGATAATGGAACTGACTTCAAGAACACTGGTCTTGATGACTATCTTGATGAACTTGGTATTACTCATGAGTTATCTGCTCCTTATACTCCTCAGCAAAATGGCGTCGTGGAGCGCAAGAACATGACTCTTGTTGAGATGGCCCACACTATGCTTGATGAGTACAAGACGCCTCCTCGCTTTTGCCCTGAGGCAATTGATGCTGCGTGCCACATCATCAACAGAGTATATCTTCACAGATTCTTCAAGAAGACTGCATATGAACTCCTCACCGACATGAAACCCAATGTGAGTTACTTCAAAGTCTTCGGTGAAAAATGTTGGATTAGAGATCCTCATCACAATTCCAAATTTGCACCGAAAGCACATGAAGGTTTTATACTCGGTTATGGTAAGGACTCGCACACCTACAAAGTATTCAACACCTATCACCACAAGGTTGTTGAAATTGTAGATGTGCGGTTCGATGAGACTAATGGCTCGCAAAGAGAGAACCTACCTCCTGTGACAGATGAAATACCCCCAGAGGAATCTATTAAGTTCAAGGCTACTGAGGATGTCATTCCTACCAAAGAATCTACTGAAGAAGTCATTCCAGAACCTGAGGAAAATGGTGCTGAAGAAAATACTGATCAAATTCCTCAATGACAACCCGCTCATCCTCGCGTTGCAAATGAAGTGCAAATAGAGAAAATCATCAGCGACATCAACATTCTAGGTCCTCTCACACGCTCAAGAGCTTCACATTTATCTAACTTTTGTGGGCACTTTGCTTTTGTCTCTATCACAAAGCCCACTAAGGTAGATGAAGCATTTCTGGAACTTGAGTGGATTCAAGCTATGCAAGAGGAATTACATCAATTCAAGCTCAACAACGCCTGGGAACTGGTCAAACGTCCAAATCCTCGCAAGCATAACATCATCGGCACAAAGTGGATCTACCGCAACAAGCAAGATGAAAATGGCCTTGTGGTGAGGAATAAGGCACGGCTTGTAGCTCAAGGCTACACACAGGTTGAGGGAATTGATTTCGATGAAACTTTTGCACCTATTGCTAGACTTGAAGCTATTCGCATATTACTTGCTTATGCTAACCATCATGATATAATCTTATATCAAATGGATGTGAAAAGTGCATTCCTCAATGGTAAGCTTGAGGAAGAAGTATATGTTGCTCAACCCCCAGGTTTTGAAGATCCAAAGCATCCTGTCAAAGTCTTCAGACTCAATAAGGCCCTCTATGGCCTCAAGCAGGCCCCACGGGCGTGGTATGATACTTTGATGGAATTCCTCATGAAGAAAGGCTTCAAACCCGGTTCACTTGACCCAACTCTTTTCACTAAATCTTATGACGGTGAACTGTTTGTGTGCCAAATTTATGTTGATGATATCATTTTTGGCTGTACTGACCAACGTTACAGTGATGAATTTGCCTATATGATGAGTGAAGAGTATTAAATGTCTATGATGGGAGAATTGAAATTCTTCTTAGGTCTTCAGATTCATCAACAACGCAATGGCATATTCATATCGCAGGAGAAATACCTCAAGGATGTACTGAGGAAATTCGACATGCAAGATTGCAAAGGAGTCAAAATCCCTATGCCCACAAATGGCCATCTATGCACTGATGAAAATGGTATTGACTTCGATCAAAAGGTATACCGCTCCATGATTGGTTCTTTATTGTACTTATGTGCATCTAGGCCAGATATTATGCTTAGTGTTTGCATGTGTGCCCGATTTCAAGTTACACCGAAGGAATCACACCACAAGGCTGTGAAGCATATTCTTTGATATCTAGATCACAAACCAACACTTGGATTATGGTATCCCAAGGGCTCGGCTTCTGATCTCATTGGATATTCAGACTCTAATTATGCTGTCGATCGTGTGGACCGCAAGTCAACATCTAGCACATGCCATTTCCTCGGACGATCCTTGGTCTGTTGGTCCTCGAAGAAACAAAACTGTGTATCACTGTCTACTGCTGAAGTTGAGTACATTGCTGTTGGTTCTTTGATGAGGACATCAATACCATTGTTACACCCACAGCCCCTGCTGCTATACATACTGGACCAATTACTAGAGCTCGCGCACGCCAATTGAATTATCAGGTACTTTCATTTCTTGGTAACGATTCTAATGTTCATGTGAATATGATGCTGCCTAAGTTGGATACATTTGTTTTGCTTACAAATGAAGGGCCTAGCTTGGAAAAGAAAGATGAACCTTGGAGCAAGTTCAAGCATGGAGATGATGGCATGCACAAGGGGAACAAGAACGGAGTTACAACTGATGATTCCAGGACTCTGAAGCCACCATAATGAGTGCATGAAGCATGGGACGAAATATACAAGATGCCACTTCATAAATTTTGTCTAGAGGCTATTCTAGGTCCTGCGTCACCTTATTATTGGGCCAGGCCCATGTATTTTCAAAATACTTAAGTATCGGCTGTTTTTAGAGTCCGTATGTGTGGGGAAACAAGAGTTAGGGTTGGTTTCGGACCCCTCCACCAAGGGCCACGAAATTCCCCCTCTCTTCTCCATATATACAGCCCTTAGGGCATCGTTTAGAATTTGGGTTTTGTTTAGATTAAAAGTTTGCCATAGCAGCAACTTCGCGTACTTCGTTTGTCTCCAACGACCAGACCAAGACGTCACAGAACCCCACCTTGATCAATAAAGCTTTCATCTTATATTCGCAATATCCAGATTGCAATCTCAGTTTCTTGCTTGTTCTTTGTTTGCTTGCAGGAAACAGGCCCTCGTGGTCAGGTTGATCGTGCTCCGGCGTGGTCAATAACCCCTCGGAGTTGGTTTAGTGATTGCTAAGGCACGACGTCCTCGCACGTTCGTAGTCGGATCGTCAAAGTCGACTTCCTCTAAAACGATAGCCTCCATCTCATCGAAAGACGGGACACCTTTGCCTCTATCAATTGGTATCAGATTTCCTGGTTGCTCGGTGAGATTTTACAGTTTTTCGTAGTTTAGATCGAGTCTGTTCTTCATACCTATAGTCCACGAAAAAGCCAAAAAAAATAGGGTTAGTTCATCCTATCTGAACCAATCTGAGCCTTTGCATAATCTTTTCTGTATTTGCTTTGTTGAATTTGCGGTTGCATCCTCGTGTCAAGTTGCTGGTCTTAGCGTCTAGTCCTTTAGAGTTTCGAGTTCTGTTCACAGGTTGTCACGTCGCCGCTGCCATATATCACCACCGCATCTTCATCATCGCTACTGCCATATACCACCACCACACCAACTTCATCGTCGCTGCCATATTCACCACCACATATTCACCACCAATCTGAGTCCATATACGCCACCACATATCCGCCGCCATCATGCCAGTCCGAGTCCACCTGCAACATAAATCCGCCACCAGTCCGATTTCCACCAGATTCATCGCCGCTACCAATCCGAGATTCCACCAGATTCATCTCCACCACCAGTCCTAGTCCGAGTCCAGTATTTGTTGCTTTGTTTTCGAGTTCCAGATCACGCGATACTCCGAGTCATGACAGAGTAGGAATACCCAACTTTCCAGCCACCCGCACAAGAAAAATAGTTCCAAACTCAAAAAAAAGTTCTGGCTAGGCAGTTTTTAGACCATTTGTAGACTTTTTCGAAAAAAAAATTTGTTGGGGAGCAAAAAAAAGAGGAAAAAAAGTGCAAAAAAGTGAAAAAAAAGAAAAAAAATCAGAGCGTGCTCCTCCTTTGTTTACGTGCAGCGCCGTGATTTTGTTAGTGTTCTAGGCTCGCGTCTCTAGCACGGTCTAGCCTAGGACCAGCACAGTACCGTCGTTGAGCGTTTATTCAACTTTGCATCTCTGAATTGATTATTGCTGACCCTTTTTGTTACCATATCATAAGCCTTCCCAGCTCCACATACATCTATGTCGTGCGTTTGACTCTCCCTGGTAATCGCTCTATCCAAGCTTTGAGAGTTTTGACTACGACGGTTGCCAATCACTGCGTGCTGCTGGGTAAGAACTGGTAAGAATTTGAGATTTGCTTGACGGATTTGTGACACCACCACCACCTCTTGTTAGTATTCTGTAGGATCATATTCTTGTGTGTTTCTATTGTTGCTAACCATGGCAGGATCACAAGCCGACGAGACTGACTGGGAGAACATGATGAATAAGGAGTTGCATCATAAATTTCAGCAAATGATGAGTGGACAGGTGCAAGATGTGCTAAACAGATTTGAAGAGGCCATGGAGAAGATAGATGGCATGGAGAAGACGTTCGAAACAAAGCTCGATAACAGGTTTAATGAATTGCTCGCGCGTCTTCCACCACCACCACCGGCTGCACCTAACGCACCTCTACAACAGCAACAACAACGACTACCTCCACGTCGGGAAACAGCCCTCCGCCGAGCGAGCCGTGTCCCTCTTAAGCCTGGCCAAACTGTTGGTGCTACTGTTGATACTTCTGTGGCTCCTGCTGCTGATGCGGAGGAGGATAATTTTGCGGGAGATTACAAGGATGAGGTTGATCAAAATCAGAACTACGTGCCACCACCAGCACCGCAACCACCAGGTCGTCCACATGCAAATAATGGCAATGGTAGGGCTCACCCTCAGGTACGATATCATGACCATCTCCCTAAACTAAAATTGAATATTCCACCACTTGAGGGTAGATATGTTCCTGATATATATCTTACTTGGGAGTTAGAAACTGAACAATGATTTACATGTTTACAATATCCTAAGGAGAGACGTGTATTACACCATATTATCTTACATGTTTACCACTTGAGAATATTCCACCATATTATCAACGTGAATTACTTCAAAAATTGCAGCGCTTAAGACAAGAAAAAAATTCTATAGAAGAATATTATCAGGAATTACAAACTGGCATGATTAGATGTGGTATTGTTGAGGAGAATGAAGCTATGGTTGCACGTTTTATGGGTGGATTAAATAGAGAGATTCAGACCATTCTAGAGTATAAGGAGTATACTAATATCACTCGTTTATTCCATCTTGCTTGTAAAGCTGAACGTGAAGTGCAGGATCGACATGCATTGGCGCGAACTAACTTTTCTGCAGGTCGATCTTCATCATGGACACCACGTGCATCCTCTACTTCCACTCCACCAGCACCTCCATCAGGTGCCACCTCCAGCCGTGATGGAAGAAAGCAGGCACAACCACCACTATCTTCCAAGAGCACACCTGCCGGACTTGCGCAGAGCTCTTCTTCTTCCAGGGCATCAACAAGGCACACAAGTGATATTATTTGTCGTCGTTGTAAGGGAAGAGGACATTTTGCGAGAGAATGCCAATCTCAGCGTGTGATGATTGCTACTAAGGATGGTGGGTATGAGTCCTCTAGTGACAATGATGAGGAGACTTTGGTTCTTATTACACGTGAAGAACACGATGGAGATGATTCTGATCATGAGACGCAATACATGGCTCCTGAAGATGCTGACAGGTATGAATGTTTAGTTGCTCAACGTGTTTTAAGTGTGCAGGTCACACAAGCTGAGCAAAATCAGAGGCACAATTTGTTCCATACAAAGGGAGTTGTGAAGGAACGTTTTGTTCGCGTCATCATAGATGGAGGGAGCTGCAATAACTGGGCTAGCATGGAGATGGTGGAGAAGCTATCTCTCACCACAAGACCACATCCACATCCGTACTACATCCAATGGTTCAACAACAGCGGCAAGGTTAAGGTAACACGTACTGTTCATGTGCATTTTAGTATCTCTACATATGCTGATTATGTTGATTGTGATGTGGTACCTATGCAAGCATGTTCCTTATTACTTGGTAGACCATGGCAATTTGATAAAAATTCTGTACACCATGGTAGAAACAATCAGAATACTCTTGTTCATAAGGATAAAAATATTACTTTGCTTCCTATGACTCCTGAATCCATTTTGAAAGATGATATTAATAGAGCTAATAAAGCAAAATTGGAGAAAAATAAGAGTGAAAATCAGATTGTGGCAAAAGAATTTGAGCAACAAATGAAACCTAATAATAAACCATCTACTGTTGCTTCTGAAATTAAATTGAAAAGTGCATGTTTACTTGCCACAAAATCTTATATTGATGATCTAGATTTCAGCAAATCTGTTTGCTATGCTTTTGTGTGCAAAGAGGCATTATTTTCATTCGAGGACGTGCCTTCCTCTTTGCCTCCTGCTGTCACTAACATTTTGCAGGAGTTCGCTGACGTCTTTCTAGAAGACGTGCCACCGGGATTACCACCTATTCGAGGGATTGAGCATCAAATTGACTTAATTCCTGGTGCATCATTACCAACCGTTCACCATACCGTACCAATCCAGCGGAGACGAAGGAGATTATGCGTCAAGTACAAGAGCTGCTCGACAAAGGTTATATACGCGAATCCCTTAGTCCTTGTGCTGTTCCTATCATTTTAGTGCCGAAAAAGGATGGTACGTCGCGTATGTGTGTTGATTGTAGAGGCATTAATAATATTACTATTCGTTACCGTCATCCTATTCCTAGGCTAGATGATATGCTTGATGAATTGAGTGGCTCTACAATATTCTCCAAAGTTGATTTGCGTAGTGGATACCATCAAATTCATATGAAATTGGGAGATGAATGGAAAACAAAATTTAAAACAAAGTTTGGATTATATGATTGGTTAGTCATGCCTTTGGATTAACTAATGCACCTAGTACTTTCATGAGGTTAATGAACGAAGTTTTACGTGCTTACATTGGACGATTTGTGGTAGTTTACTTTGATGACATATTGATTTATAGCAAATCTTTGGAGGAACATTTGGAACATTTATGTGCTGTTTTTACTGCTCTACGTGATGCATGTTTGTTTGGTAACCTTGGAAAGTGCACCTTTGGCACCGACCGAGTATCTTTTCTTGGCTATGTTGTTACTCCATAGGGAATTGAACTTGATAAAGCCAAGATTGAAGCTATTGAGAGTTGGCCGCAGCCCAAAACGGTCACACAAGTGAGGAGTTTCCTTGGCCTCGCTGGTTTCTATAGGCGTTTTGTGAGAGATTTCAGCACCATTGCTGCACCCCTCAACGAGCTTACAAAGAAGGATGTGCCTTTTGTTCGGGGTATCGCACAGGAAGAAGCCTTCACGGTATTGAAAGATAAGTTGACACATGGTCCTTTACTCCAACTTCCTGATTTTAATAAGACTTTTGAGCTTGAATGTGATGCTAGTGGAATTGGATTAGGAGGTGTGTTATTACAAGATGGCAAACCTGTTGCATACTTTTCTGAAAAATTGAGTGGGCCTAGTCTGAACTATTCTACTTATAACAAAGAATTATATGCTCTTGTTCGGACCTTAGAAACATGGCAACATTATTTATGGCCCAAGGAATTTGTTATACATTCTGATCATGAATCTTTGAAACACATTAGAAGTCAAGCAAAACTAAACCGTAGACATGCTAAATGGGTTGAATTCGCTGAGACTTTTCCTCATGTCATTAAACACAAGAAGGGTAAAGAAAATGTTATTGCTGATGCATTGTCTAGTCGTTATACTATGCTTTCACAAAGTGACTTTAAAATATTTGGTTTGGAGACCATCAAAGATCAATATGTGCATGATGCTGAATTTAAAGATGTATTGCAGAATTGTAAGGAAGGGAGAACTTGGAACAAGTTCGTTCTTAACGATGGATTCGTGTTTCGTGCTAACAAGCTATGCATTCCAGCTAGCTCTGTTCGTCTTTTGTTGTTGCAGGAGGCGCATGGATGTCACACCCTGCATTTTGTAACACTCCATTTGCATTAATAAAGCGTGAAAATTTGGACCAACAAAAACTTTTGCATTATGTGGCTTTTTATTTTGGAGTTGGTTTTTCTCTCTGTGATTTTCAAGTGTTCTACTGTAGCGACCCGACCCGAATGGATCAAGTGCTCTGTGCTCAGGTGTCATCCCTGGATCAGTAATGCTGACACCACACAGTACATCGAAGGATTTATAGCAGAGTGGCAATCACACACTTATTACATCGTTGTCTCAAAGAGAACTTATTACAATAAATATGGCTTAAGGCCATCTAATAACGATAACAGCGGAAGACTTGGAAGATAAATGGGTCCATCAACTCCAACGGCATCACTGAGTATAGAACCACGACCTAAAAGCACCTTACTCGTCGTCTGAAAAGTCTGCAACATGAGAAGTTGCAGCCCGAAAACGGGTCAGCACATGGAATATGCTGGCAAAGTAACACATAGAGAGTAATGGAATGAAACAGCTATACTATATGCATATATGGCTGGTGGAAAGCTCTATGGTTACAGTTTTGCGTAAAGCCAGTTTTTCCCTACTGCAAAGGAATAAATTTATTTAACTATCATGGTAGTTGTTAAACATCGAGAATGGTTGACAGCATTCCGATCCCAATTAAGTGAACAATTAAAACCCAACAACATTAATTAGAAGTAACGTGATGAGATTCACATGATATTCAAATACTAGATACTCAAGCTGTCCATAACCGGCGACACGGCTAATCATGATTAGTTTGTACACTCTGCAGAGGTTTGCGCACTTTTCCCCACAAGACTCGATCGCCTCCGTTTGGTTTCTCGCACTACACGGTGTTTGAGAAGACGGATGACCGAGACATAGTCTTTTAGAAGCGCTAGCACCTTACGATCGGGTAGACCGGTACACCTGCATCCCCTACATCTGCTAGTCTACCACTGTAAGAGTTCGCACAACTTAGTCAACAATGCCAGAGCCCATAATGGCTTGTGGCTGCACACGGAAGTTACTAGCATGAATGATCTTATGATCCCTTTGAGCCTGGGTGGCGGTCCAAAAAAACAGGAAAGTCCTGATAGACATCAGGTGCCTCAATCCACCCAGATGTGTGTTTAAGTTGCCACCTTAGATAAACCATTAAAATTATCAACTCACATCTGTCATGGATATCACTCACCCAATCCACGTCTACTAGCATAGCATGGCATAAATAGCAAGCGTAGAAGTAACTCCCAAAGGTTTCATAATAATACAGGTAATAGGTACTACCTCATCTACTTCCCATCCCTCAATTTAATTACATCCTAATCATGCAATGTGAGAGGATTGATCTAATGCAATAAAACATGGGTTGTAGAGAAGGTATGATCAAAGTGTTACTTGCCTTGCTGATGATCCGCGAGACCTAGGGTTTCGAAGTAACAAGCAGCGCAATCCGGGTGATTTATCGCAGACAAACAACAAGCACACAATAAGTACTCATCTAATGCACAGGTAAAACTCGAACAAGAGAACGAACCAGAAAGTTCAACTTAAGAACTCCGGTTGCAAAGAAAGAAAGAACCGAACAGACGACAGAAAAACAAACGGCGGAAGAAAACAACTCGGTTCTAGCAGGTTGAAACTAGGTCAAAGTTTTATTGTGGCAAAAACTTGTTTAAGTTGATTAGACGGAACGGCGGTTTCGAAACGAAACTCCAGGCGCTTGAATGACCTGATTCCGATAAACGAGCGGGAAGAAAGACTAGAACGAAGATCGGATCTGAGATCGCGATCGTGGAATAAATCCGACAAAAAGAAAGAGATGAACGGTTAAACGAACGGGCGTCGTTAACTGGGAAAAATCGGTGATCACGTTCGTTGAGACGAACGGTCCGAAAGAAGAACGAAAACCGATCTAGGGTTTCGGAAGAAAATCGAAACAAAACTGGAAGAAAAACCGGAAGAAAAAAAAAGAGAAGAACCGGAACGGTTTTCTAGAAGAAAAACCAAACCAAGGAAAAGAAGAGGCGGCGCGGCTACCTCGGGAGGCGGGGCTCCGGGCGGCGGCTTAGGGCGGCGGCGGCGGCTTAAGGTGGCGGCGGTGCGGCTTAGGAGGAGAGGGGCTTGGGGTTTTGATGTGAGGAGAGGGGGGGTGTTGGTATTTATATAGGTGAGGGGAGAGGAGACTTGGGGTAGGGGGCAAGCAAAAGAAAAAGAAACAAGGAAAGAGGGGGGGCTAACCGGCCTAGAGTCCTACTAGGACTCGGCCTAGAGCGAGAGGCGGCGGCTGCCTGCGCCTGGCGCCTGGCGCGTGCGCGGCTGGGGCTGGGGCCTGGCCGGCCGGCCTGCTGGCTGGGCCTTGGCCCAAGGCGCTGCGAAGATTTTTTTTATCGGTTCCGCGCAGAAAAACAAAAAGAAAACTAACTAAACGAACTCCGAAAAACCTAAAGTAAATTTTCCCCGACTCCTGACAACGAGTCGAACAAAATGAACTTTACTCCGGGCCTAAAATGCAATTTTCGAAAACGCGCATTTTTCCCTATCCAAAGAAAACAAACAAACTCCGGCAAACAAAATTTGATCTATTTATTAAATCTTCATTTTTCCTCAATTTTGGGAAAGTCATATTATTCCCTCTCTTATATTTTTGATATCGGAAAAATTATTGAAGATGAAATAAATAAATCAAATGATCCTCTTTTCAAATTCGAGAAAACTCTCAAATATGAAAATAACGAAATCTCCAACTCTCTCCGAAGGTCCTTGAGTTGCGTGAAATTTCTAGGATCAACCAAAATGCAAAAAAAATATGTTATGCATGATGATCTAGTGTATAACATTCCAAATTGCAAATTTGGGATGTTACATCTACAACGTCAACAATTTCACCCTCTATATTTCATCTCCTTTCCCCAAACTTCTGCCCAATGATCATGCCATGGGTATAGTGCAATGTAGTATTTTCTTACAAAAATAATTTGGCCAAAAAGTATTTTCTAAAATTAGATTTTGAAAAACCCTTGAATTGAGATTTGCACTGCAAGTACTTAATTAAGGGCAGCAAAAATATTTCCAAAAATAGGTTTGACTCCTATTAGATATAGGATACCCAGAAACCACAAACAGATAATTTTAGAATTTATTTTCCTATTTTATTTAAAGGCCTTTTCTTAAGGCCAGAAATGGTCTTTAATAGGGAAAAAATATTTTATTGATTCAAAAATATTTGACAAAAATCAGGGAAACTCAGTGGGCATATATTTCCCATATATAAGAGTTTTAACATATGGTCATGATCAAAATATTGGACAAAACCTCCCAAAACCATTTCTGCCCATTTCAAGGATTTGAAATATTTCTACAGGAAATATTTTCATAAAAATCCAAGAAAAATCCAGCAAGTCACAAATGCATGTTGTGACCACCTTGCAAAGCCTCAAGTCAATTAAAGTCATTTTGGTTCACCAAAATGCCCCAAAACCCTCTCTGACCAGAACCAAATTTGAACAAGTTTGTACTACCAACTTTCTCTCTTTGACCCCAACTTTTGTGAGCATGTTCACATGGCCTAATGAGGCCACTACACCAAGTAGTGCATCAAGGAGAAGTGTTATGCTCAACTAGATCTACACAAGTCTATTTCTGCTAATTTCTAGGGTTTACCAAAGTTACACAGGCAACTTTTCCCAAATGAGCTCCAATTTGGTGGCACACCCTATTTCTAAGTGTCATTCCATCCTGTTAAGTATCATGGCAATTGGAGTTCATTTGCTTGCCAAAACCTTTATCAAACACCTTCTGCCATTTTTCCAAAAACACCATTTTGACCCCTTCCACTAATCTCCTTGAGCTCAACTTTTTACCACAGCTCCTCCTAGACCTCTTCTACCTCCAGTAGCAATGGTGCATCTCAGATCAATAATTGAAGGGTGAAACCACCTCTTTTACCTCTCTGGACAGCCCTTGCACCCCTCTTCCTCTCCTCCCTCCTCACTCCAGTGGCCACCCAAGGCATCCAAGGCTTTCCCCACATTCTTTACTCCTTCCTAGAGCTACCAGACATGCTTGTCCGTGCCCACTTTGCCAAAAAATGGCATGCCGGCCATTTGCACGATCTGGAGCGCGCTACAGTGCGCTCCCGCACTGTAGCCGCCCCCTTCCAACCACCTCCGGCCACCTCGGCTCTCCCCCTCACGCCAGTCGATGCTCCTCGACGTCCGCAGCACGCTACGCCTCTGTCACCCTCCTCTTTCTCCCTCTTGCTGCCCTTGCTCGCACGCGCGCCGGCCGCCCGAGAGCTCCAATGAGCGGCCTCACACGCCCGGCGTCTCTGACCCCTTCCCGCTCTCTCCCTTAGCTCCCCTCGGCGTAGTCCACGCCCAGGAACACCCCAGACACGGCGCCAGCTCCTCCCGAGCCCTGCAGCAACGAGCGTGAGCTCGCCGGCGCACGGGTCTACTGGACCTCGCCGTTCGCCTATTTAAAGGCCTCCCCGAGCCCTCCTCTCCTCACCACTCGCTCTCTCACTCCCCTAATCATCCCCCTGCACCCCCAGTTCGTCTCCAGAGCTGCCCGAGCTCGAGATCGAGCTCGAGCTCCGCCGCTTCGGCTCGCCGGAGTTCGCGAGGTACAGGCTTCCCCCGCTCCTCCTCTGCCCCGATCTGAAACCGCCTCCTCCCACTGATCATTTCCCCTCTCTTCCCCACCTCGTTTGCAGCCAGAGTCGGCCGGAACCGTCGACACCCGAAGCTCCTCCGCCGCAAGACCTCGTCGCCGGCGAACCAGGCAACTCTGGTGACGTCCACCACCTCCACCCGAACGGCGACACGACGCTGAGCCCAGCCGTGCCCTCGCCCGACCTCGCCGTGCCCTACATCGTCGCCGGTGAGCTCGCCAGCCGCCTGGACTCAGGGTTAGGGATGACAGGCGGGCCCCGCCTGTCAGCCTCTCCCCTTCATCGCCCCCCTCTCTCTCGCTGACGCCTGGGCCCCGCCCGTCAGGTTTAAACCTAGCGCGCGCGTATGCACCAGTGCGCTGGGCCACCTCTCTGGCTGGGCCTGCTGCGCAAAGGCTGTTCTGGCCCAGCAGGCTCAGTGCTCCTTCCCCTTTTTCTTTTTCAGTCACGTTTCCAAAAATTCTACAGGACAGAATATATGTCCAAATGAATTAATTCCAATTCCTAAATTCCTAAAATATTGCAACCTATTTAATGGTGCAACTTTCATTCAAATCCAACAACCTTTTCTTCATTGTAAATATTTAAATGTGATTTTTAGCATTTAAATAAACCTTTGAAAACCCATCTCTCCTATTCTGCTACTCCAAATCCAAAACTAGGAATTTTCCCCTTCTTAGTTTTCAACCTAGTATTTAACAAAAATGAGTTGATATTTTTCTGAGCACTTTGGTTTTTCTGTTTTATTATTGCCTTATTTCCTCGTTATTATTTTGCGACGATAGATTGCGTTGCTGACGAAGGAATTGGACCAGAAGACTTTGAAGACCCAGAAGACTTTGTTGAGCCAGGCAAGCAGCCCTTTGACCATGTCTATGAAACCCTTTCTATGCATGTCATATAGCACTTTATTAGTGTTGCTTCGGAATCATGATGAGAGGGTAACCACTTTGGTGGATTGCCTTCGTTACTTCCTCGTTGATACCTGCATTGTGCATGACCCTACCTTCTTATGAGGGTTATGCTGGTGGGAGTAGATAGGATGCTAAGTAGTGCTACACAAAGGGACGGGTATATGCATGGTGATGGAGACACAGTATTTTCAAAAGACTTTTCGAAAACCCCATCGGGTGCCACTTATGCCCGAGGGAGATAATGAGATGGGTAACCACTTGATGACGAAGTGGTGTACCGAGGCAAGTGTGTGTTGTTTTCGAAAACGGATTAGATTTAAGATTTGTCGACTGCCCCAACCTTACATGCGCAACCACTCTACCCTTATATGGGAAAGGGCATTATTGATTACCTAGGCCGATACTAGCTTGGAGCCCGCATTACTAGTGACAGGGGAGAGTTGGTGCTCTCTCTCGGGACGGGATCGTGCTAGGTAGGGCGGCCATGATTGTCTTCACAGGGCACCGGACACACCGTTGGTACCCCGTGCTTGTGGTATGTGATGAAAATGGGAGCGAGGCTCCATAATTTTAAGATGTGAAATGTTGGGCACGGGGGTTACTGCCAATCGAGTGGACTCTATGTTAGTGTCGTCTAGGGAAAGATAGTGATCGGGTGCTTACCCCGGGTACTTGAGGTACCGCGGGTCGTGGATGACACGAAAGTTCCCTGGATCTTGTGGGTAAAGTGTGCAACCTCTGCAGAGTGTAAAACTATTTGAATAGCCGTGTCCACGGTCAAGGACAGTTGGGCGGTGCTGCTTAAACTACGTCCACGTGTTTACAAACCAGTGTGTGTGTTGGATAAGTGGGAAGAACTACTTGGGTCAAGTCAAGGACTTGACATGATTGAGTTGGGTTGGTGCCCACTCTATTTATGTTGATATCTGTAACCTGTCCTCATGGATACTTGAATTCTCCTGATGCATGTCTTACACGCTGTTGAACATGTCATTGCACTCAAAACTAGCTTTCCGCAAAAATTTACCCATATCATGCATTGTTGTACCTTGAACCAAAACATGGGTTGCTTGCGAGTACATTCAAAGTACTCATAGGCTTGCCACTGGTTATTTAATTGGCCAGGCATGGAAGAACAGGAGTTCGAAGAAGAGTCCTTTGGAGACGAACATGCGAACTAGGACATTTCCCAGTCAGAATGCCTGTAGGGTTAAGGCAGATGGCATGGGTTCTACTTATCGACGAAGATTTCCACTGCTTGTGTTTCATTTGATGTTCAGCCCTTAAGGCTTTATCAATGTAAGACTTGACCATAATGGTCATAATTTGTGTAAGACGGTATGTAAGCATGTAAGACTCTTGTTATTCAGTTTCTGTGTGTTCAGTGAGCATTGATCTCTGGGATCACTATACACGTGCATTCGGTGATCTCGACTTATGAGTTGGGGTCCCCACAATGGAGGAGGATTAATGGGACACTTTGGCGTCAAGAAGACGGAGGATATACTTGCTACACATTTTTTTTGGACAAAGATGAGACGGGATGTTGAGCATTTTGTTGCTCGCTGCACTACATGTCAAAAAGCTAAGTCACGACTCAATCCTCATGGTTTATATATGCCTTTGCCTATACCTAGTGTTCCTTGGGAGGATATATCTATGGACTTTGTTTTAGGTTTACCTCGAACAAAGAAGGGGAGCATATTTGTTGTCGTGGATAGGTTCTCGAAAATGGCACACTTTATACCATGTCATAAAAGCGATGATGCTGTTAATGTTGCTGATTTGTTCTTTCGTGAAATTATTCGCTTGCATGGTGTGCCAAATAATATTGTTTCAGATCATGATACTAAATTTCTTAGCCACTTTTGGAGATGTTTATGGGCTAAGTTGGGGACTAAACTGCTTTTTAGTACTACTTGTCACCCCCAAACTGATGGACAAACTGAAGTAGTCAATAGAACATTTTCTACTATGCTTAGGGCTGTTTTGAAGAATAATAAGAAAATGTGGGAAGAATGCTTGCCTCATATTGAATTTGCTTATAATCGTTCATTGCATTCTACTACTAAGATGTGCCCTTTTGAAATTGTGTATGGTTTCCTACCTCGTGCACCTATTGATTTGTTGCCTCTTCCATCTTCGGAGAAGGTTAATTTTGATGCTAAAGAATGTGATGAATTGATTTTAAAAATGCATGAGTTAACTAAGGAAAACATTGAGCGTATGAATGCTAAATATAAACTTGTTGGAGATAAGGGTAGAAAACATGTTGTGTTTGCACCTGGAGATCTTGTTTGGTTACATTTGTGTAAGGATAGATTTCCTAATTTGTGCAAATCAAAGCTAATGCCACGTGCTGATGGTCCTTTTAAGGTGTTAGAGAAAATAAATGATAATGCATATAAACTTGAGCTGCCTGCAGATTTTGGGGTTAGTCCCACTTTTAACATTGCAGATTTGAAGCCTTATTTGGGTGAGGACGATGAACTTTCATCGAGGACGACTTCATTTCAAGAAGGGGAGGATGATGAGGACATCAATACCATTGTTACACCCACAGCCCCTGCTGCTGTACATACTGGACCAATTACTAGAGCTCGCGCACGCCAATTGAATTATCAGGTACTTTCGTTTCTTGGTAACGATTCTAATGTTCATGTGAATATGATGCTGCCTAAGTTGGATACATTTGTTTTGCTTACAAATGAAGGGCCTAGCTTGGACAAGAAAGATGAACCTTGGAGCAAGTTCAAGCATGGAGATGATGGCATGCGCAAGAGGAACAAGAACGGAGTTACAACTGATGATTCCAGGACTCTAAAGCCACCATAATGAGTGCATGAAGCATGGGACGAAATATACAACATGCCACTTCATAAATTTCGTCCAGGGGCTATTCTAGGTGCTGCGTCACCTTATTATTGGGCCAGGCCCATGTATTTTCGAAATACTTAAGTATATGCTGTTTTTAGAGTCCGTATGTGTGGGGAAACAAGAGTTAGGGTTGGTTTCGGACCCCTCCACCAAGGGCCACGAAATTCCCCTTCTCTCATCCATATATACAGCCCTTAGGGCATCGTTTAGACTTTGGGTTTTGTTTAGATTGAAAGTTTGCCATAGCTGCAACTTCGCGTACTTCGTTTGTGTCCGATGACCAGACCAAGATGTCACAGAACCCCACCTTGATCAATAAAGCTTTCATCTTATATTCGCAATATCTAGATTGCAATCTCAGATTCTTGCTTGTTCTTCGTTTGCTCGCAGGAAACAGGCCCTCATGGTCAGGTTGATCATGCTCCGGCGTGGTCAATAACCCCTCGGAGTTTGTTTAGCGATTGCTAAGGCGCGACGTCCTCGCACGTTCGTAGTCGGATCGTCAAAGTCAACTTCCTCTAAAACGATAGCCTCCGTCTCATCGAAAGACGGGACACCTTTGCCTCTATCATTCTTGCTGTGCTCAACTGCTATGGATGAAGCAAACTCTCAAGGACTACGGCGTCAACGTGACGAATGTGCCACTCTACTGTGACAATGAGAGTGCCATCAAGATTGATCATAACCCAGTTCAGCACTCGGAGACAATGCACATTCATATTCGTCATCATTTTCTTCGTGATCATGTGTTGAAGGGCGACATCTCTATTGAGCATGTGAAGACTGAAGAACAGCTAGCCAATATCTTCACTAAGCCCTTGGATGAGAAGAGATTTAGCAAGTTGGGGTGTGAGCTAAATATCCTAAAATCTTCGAATGTTCTTTGAAAAGGACACTCATCCTAACACTTATGCAAAATTGATGACTTAGATGTGCAACACATGAAGAAATGTTTTTTTCAATCAATGAAGAATAACACTCTAAAGTTTGAAGAAATTAACGAAGAATTTGATTCTCAGAACCCTATGACAATTGTACGCGGTGTCTGAAATCATCATCCTTATACGGTGGGTCACGCCACCATCATCCTTATATATATACAGCCGGTCTATTCTGATAACACTTCTGCACTGCACACTCAATGCAAGTGCACGTCATTGTTTGAACCAAGTGTGCTGCAGTACTGAGGCGAGTGAACTTCCCGTGGCAAAAAACTGCACGTAGTGTTTTTTCTGGCACTGTTTTCGCTCTAGTTTTTTAACCGTTTGTCGGAACGAGGCATGTAATATATCGTTGAAAAGCTATGTATTATGCGCAACTTCGACATGTTGACCACTTTCCGAGATTCCTCACGGTTTAAGAGCAGTTTTGAAAATGGTGCGGCCCACAACGAGTCGCAGCGAGCGTTTTTTCGCATTTTTTTTCTAAACTGCTCTTCGGAATGAAGCAAATGATACATCGTTGGATAGATATCGTCGAGGCGCATCTTTTTCATATCTATTTCTTTCTCTAATTCGTTACGGTTTAAGAGCAGTTTCAAATTTACTAATCGCGGAATTTAGTTTTTCAAATATTTTCAAATTTTCGGTACTGTTTTCGCTCTAGTTTTTAATCCGTTCGTCAAAACGAGGCGTGTACTATGTCGTTGGAAAGCTATGGACAAGGCGCAACTTTCATATGTAGAAATGGTTTTGAGATTCCTTACAGTTTTAAGTTAATTTTGAAAATCATGTGGTGGACGACGAGTGGCAGCGGCCGTTTTTCACGAAATTTTTACAAACCATTGGTCGGAATGATTCAAACGATACGCCGTTGGAAACATATCGACGAGGCACAACTTTTTCATGTGGAACACTCTCTTTAATTATTTACGGTTTAAGAGGAATTTCAAATTTACCGAAATGCAGACACTCTGTTTTTCGCGACACCCAAATCGACGTGGGTACTTCATCCGACTGAAAACCGCACTGCATTGGACGAAAAACCGCATTGCATCAGACGGGTAAGAGAACTGCATGGTTTCTTTTATTCAAACGTAATTTTTTCAAGGACAAGAAAGTAGAGTGCACTTCACATCGGGTGCAAATGAACCACAACACTATCAAGAAGTGAACCACATATTTTTTTTGCTTCCGTAACAATTTTTTGCCACCTACGGGATGAACAACATCACACGGACAACCGCACTGCTTTAGAATGAAAGCCGCACTACATCGGACGTGCAAGCGAGCTGCATAATTTCTTTTGTCGGATGTTATTTTTCTCATACGAGTTTTTGTTGTCTTTTTTTCAACTTTCTTTTATGAACGAGAGTGGACTGCAAAGACAAGGGAAAGTGAGCCGCAATATATATCAAAGTGTACCGCATTGCCATCTTGTTGTTTCGCTAATTTTTTTACATTTTCATGTTGGGGGCAAGTGAACAGCATCACTGTCAAAAGTGAACCACATCTGAGGGCGAAACGCACTGCAAAATGAACCACACATATTTTTTGTTTTCTTTTTAATTTTAGAAATTCTTCTGCACTTTGAGGACGAGGCGTGTGAACCGCTAGGACAAGCCGAGTGAACCACACGGTTTTTTGCTTGTTTTTTGTTTTTTAATCCACCATCGTGTTTTTCTAAATGTAGTGAACCAAAAGACTCCTCGAAGTGGGCTGCCTCCATCCATTTTTTCTCTTGAAAAGTGACCCATTTTAATGCCTTTTGAAATGAACTTCTTAAAAAAATATTTTTTTTACAAAATACATCTTATCCCAACCAGATACATTTGATAGACACACAAAAAAACCACAAACAGCAGCACCTATAACGGCGCTTGACCCGACTGATTTCCTAGCCAGATGATTTGTAGCAGTCACCCTTATAAAATGCACTGAACCACACGCATTAACATAGAGAGAATGCAAATACTTTGCGCCGCCGAACCACACGCACTCGACGCATTGCACGCACGCGATTGCTTGAACTGCACGGAGGCGTTGCCCATGCACTATACCAGCAAGCGAGTTACAAAACAAACTTTCAGCGAGCTGCAAAATAAACTTTACTGAGCTGCAAAGAGGGCCCCCTCGCCCTGGGCAACCGGAGCCATTGCCAACCTGGACCCATAGTCCGTCCACTCCGGCGTCATTGAGGAGCCCACGACAAGGATCACAGCAAGGAGCTCACCACACTTCCTACATCGGCACTGCCACCGGACTGCACGAACGCGTGCACCGCACTCCACAACACATGCCGGAGACCGTGAGGGCTCACCCTCAACGAACTGCATCAACACACTGGAAAATATACTCAACGGAAGCTTCTGAACAGCACTGCACCCAATTCACTTATCAGTTTTTCTGAAAAACATTAGAAAAAATAAAATAAACAATAGCATCTTTGTCGACAGACATATTTAGAAATGTGGCTATAGCAAGGCGCATTGGACCTGGGCATATGGATGCAATCCAGTCAAAAAGACTAGACACAGGTTAGTCCTCGCTAGCATGTATTTAATTTGCAGTGGTCAATGAACAAGAACCGGCAAGGAAGCAACAATTCAGCAAACACCTAAGCTGTATGCACGCACGAATGGATCAAGCATAGAAATGAAATCGGGGGAGGGATGCGTATCAATGAATCACCTCTGGCCTCCGCAAGTGAACAGACAACAGTAAAGTGAGCCTCTCCAACAAGCATGTTGTACTGCCCGTCGGGGGGCACCGCACTGCACAGGCACACGCCGTGCTGCTCCCACGAGGATGGGAGGTAGAAGAGGAAGGAGTACGTCTAGCTCACCGGCGGGAACTCATCGTCTAGACGCCCGGACACCCCAACCCCACCCAACTGTCTAGGTCGGTCGAGGCAACGTCGGCAAGCAGAATATCCACGGGGCAGAAGTGGACGCTCGAGGCCGGCGGTTGGTAGCCGGAGAGGTGCGGCATAGTGGGAAGGAGGTGAGGTGAGGAGAGGGGTGACCGGAATCAGTTGCCTGATCTTGCACGGGAAGGTCCAGGGGCGCTCGGGATGGCCGGATCCGGCAGGGCGCATCAAGGGAGGCATCGCGCCGTAGCTGTCTTCCTTAGCCAAGTTAGGGCGTGGAAGTTCTGAACCGACGAGCTTCAAATCTACACTTCCCAATTTGTCGTGTTGTTCGTCCAGGGTAATTAAAAGTTACTATTACTACCCTTGTTGATTCAGATGTTTTTTCTTCAAATGTTCAAAAGGTGTTTTTCTTAAAATCCTCACACAATGGACACCTCACATATCATCTGTTCTTGATCTGTTTCTCTAAGCAAATTTTTCTTCAAGATTCTTCAATTGTGTGGATTTTCAAATATGTACAACTCTGGAACCTAAGTCAAAGTATGCTTAGTGAAATTCCTCAAGATTCATCCGGTCAAATTCCTCAAACTTGTTCTTATTGCAAAATCTTCTAAGAACGCATATGACCTCTCCAAATTCCTCGCAACTATACTCTGTTCACAGGTACACATGTCCGCTGCTGAATCATTAGGTTCTCATCAACTTAACCCATTTGCAGCGTTCCTCGAAGAAAAGTTGCATACCTCTTCAGAGAACTCAATCGTTCAAAACCCTCAGCTGAAGAAAATGGCAGATGGCAAGAAACCTCAGAAGAGAGGAAAGAAGATGGAAGTTAACACTGCGTTTCAAATCCCTGAGGATATATACAAGGACTATTGCACTCCTGATGAGGCCAAATTTGGCAAGGAGGACAAAAATTAGCGCAAAGTGCGCATCCAAAGGATAGAGAGGAGATGGGCATGGGAATGGAGGGAATACAGATATGTTACTCCCAAGTATATGAAGAAATTTGCTCTTAATCCTTCATGCCCAAGACCTTCGTTGGCACCTGGCCAAGTTGCTGATCCCACCAGCCTCAAGCGTGGTGAGGATTACCCTGATGAATGGGCCAAGCACCAGGCCAAGCTAGCTAGAGTAGCTAAGGAAGCAATGAGGAAATTTAATGAAGACTCTGCTGCTCCTGCTGCCACTGCAAGCAAGCCAAAGAAGCCCATGCCAAAGAAGCCGGCTCATAAGCCAAGTGCTTCAACCCCAATGCCCTCACGGCTAAGTTCCTCAGCAATGCCCTCACGGACAGATTCTTCAAAGCCCTCACGGCCAATTCCTCAAGCCGCACCAGCTCCTCAAAGTTCTCAGCTCCTCCATCAAAATCCTTAGCACCTGTGCATCTCGCCATGTGCCAAAGGACAACAAGCATCTCTATTGCCTCAGGAGCTTCTGCTAGTTCTTCAGTTGCACCAAATTCATCAACTGCCCGCTCTCTGCTGAAGACAAAGGCCACTTCTGGACGAGGCTCTCGACCAAGTCCTCACAAGAAACATGTCGCCTTCCAAGTGCCGTCTAATGAAGATGAAGCTGATGATGAAGAACTTGCTAAAATCATCAAGGACAGGCAACTCAGGGCCGCTAGAGCGAAAGGCACAAGTGTGCCTCTCCTTTTGGATCCAAAATTGATCCTTGATTACATTTATCTCTGGCACAAGGACCCCAACACTCCTATGCCTGACTTCAAGCTGACTCTTGGCCAAAGTCATATGTTGACTCACTTCATTCAGGAAGAAAAATGGAAATTTGAGAAGGCCACGCAGTTGAAGAAAGAGCAGTACAAAAAGGAGCGCTTCCTGAAGAAAAACTTTGTCTCCATGACAACTGAAGAACTTGTCACTATTCAATTTGAGATCAAGAAACTCAGTGATGAATTTCACGCATACCGTGCTGATTGGCTGGGAGCCAAGGTCCGTTTTGTGAAACTAACTGAACAATTCACTTCCAATGTTGCAGCACCAATGCAACAAGAAAATCCTCAGGCTGAAGCATCTGCTCAGCCTACTGAAGAAAATGCCAGCACCGCTGATGATACTCAGGCTGCTAAAGAAAATGCTAGTACCAGGGCTGATGCCTGCATTCCAGCCGCTGAAGAAATTGCCAGGGAAACCACTAGTGTTGCGCCTGAAGAAAATGAAGAAGTCAGGGCAACTGCATCAGTTGTGCCTGAAGGTCTTGGACCAAATTCCTCTGCTCCTCTTGCGCCTACACTATCTCTGATCCTTCCATCCGCATCAGATGTAAAGAAGACCAAGGCTGCAGAACGTGCAGCTGTGAAGAAAAGGAAGGCATCAACTGCATCAGATTCTTCAGCTCTGAAGAAAATGAATCCACTGATCAGCTCATTTGAAAATCCAATTGATGTTGTTCCTGTCTCATCTATGCCATCAAAGGACCTTGTTCCTTCTGATGAGGAATACGTGATCCCAAGCAGATCCGATGAAGACATTCCTTCTGCTGCTTACTCAGAGCAGTTGGATGAAGTAATTGAAGCGGATGCAATCCCTTCAACCCCAATAGTCTCATCGCCCATGCCTCAGTTCACTGCTGAAGAGGCCGACGTTGGAGAAATGAATGAAGATGAAGATGTGGACATTGGATGCACAACTCCAGTGTTGAAAGACGACTTTTGGGAAAGTCAGCATCCCAATTCTCCTCTGTTCACACCCCTACAACAAATTCCTTAGTCCCCTGTCACTACTGAAGTACAAATGGGATCTGAAGAACCTCATGCCACACCGTCTGTCCATGAAGAGATTACAGCCACTAGTGCTGAAGAAAATGTAAATGAAGAATTGAAGTCCCAGGCTACCACTGAAGAACCTGAAATTCCTCAGCCTGTGGAACCTAGGATCGATATCCCTGAGGTTGTGATGCAATTGACGGACACTCCTCACCCCAAGCCAAAGGATCCCTTCTCAAGGAAGCAAAAATTCAAGGCTGATGACTTCTTCGGCGAGCATGTATTCTTCACGGACTACAATCCTTATGACTTTGCTTATCTTAGGAGGAAATGCTTCTGACTGCCAGCCAGGCCAATTTCTATTCTTCACTGCTTTTCAACAAGGATAAAGTATTCTACCACGAGCATATTCCTCACAAGGACATGGAATCACTGCCTTGCTTCTCTCCTGTCCTCAATGTGCTTCATAACGCAGGCCTCCTCAACTTTTTCTCTGATATTGTTGATTGGAATGAAGAGCTTATTCTTCAGTTTTACGCTACACTTCACATCACAGGTGATCCTGATGATATCAACACTTGGGTATTGGACTGGATGACCGATAACACTCATTATAAAGCACCGGCCTCTGAATTACTTCGCGCCCTACCCATTAGTCCACCCCTTGAAGGAGCGCGCTGTCTGTACCAGGAGCCTGAACTCACTACCCATTACATGCAAGTGCTGATGAAGCCCCTGAAGCCCGGTCAAGCGCCAAGGACCAAATTCCTCATGAAGGAATTGCTATATGTGCCGAGAACAGTCTATCGCATTCTGACGAGGAAAATGAGTCCTATCAAAGGCCACGACTCGTCTGATGAGGAAATTGTTGGCATCATGAAGAATCTGCTATTCAACATCATACATGGCATTCCTGTCAATTATCATGATTTCTTCATGAGGACTCTGGCAAATGTTGCACTCTCTCTGTTTGAGTTGAAGCCTTATGCTCCTTGGATTATGAGATTCCTCAGAACAAGGTCTTCACTAAACTACAAGGCTAACTGATAGAGGCAAAGGTGTCCGGTCTTTCGATGAGATGGTGGCTATCGTTTTAGAGGAAGTCGACTTTGACGATCCGACTACGAACGTGCGAGGACATCGCGCCTTAGCAATCGCTAAACCAACTCCGAGGGGTTATTGACCATGCCGGAGCACGATCAACCTGACCACGAGGGCCTGTTTCCTGCGAGCAAATGAAGAACAGGCAAGAAACCGAGATTGCAATCTGGATATTGCGAATATAAGATGAAAGCTTTATTGATCATGGTGGGGTTCTGTGACATCTTGGTCTGGTCGTTGGACACAAATGAAGTACGCGAAGTTGCAGCTATGGCGAACTTTTAATCTAAACAATACCCAAAGTCTAAACGATGCCCTAAGGTCTGTATATATGGAGAGAGGGGGAATTTCGTGGCCCTTGGTGCAGGGGTCTGAAACCAACCCTAACTCTTGTTTCCCCACACATACGGACTCTAAAAACAGCCTATACTTAAGTATTTCGAAAATACATGGGCCTGGCCCAATAATAAGGTGACGCAGCACCTAGAATAGCCTCTGGACGAAATTTATGAAGTGGCATCTTGTATATTTCGTCCCATGCTTCATGCACTCATTATGGTGGCTTCAGAGTCCTGGAATCATCACTTGTAACTCCGTTCTTGTTCCCCTTGCGCATGCCATCATCTCCATGCTTGAACTTGCTCCAAGGTTCATCTTTCTTGTCCAAGCTAGGCCCTTCATTTGTAAGCAAAACAAATGTATCCAACTTAGGCAGCATCATATTCACATGAACATTAGAATCGTTACCAAGAAACGAAAGTACCTGATAATTCAATTGGCGTGCGTGAGCTCTAGTAATTGGTCCAGTATGTACAGCAGCAGGGGCTGTGGGTTTAACAATGGTATTGATGTCCTCATCACTAACTTTCAGAATCACCTCAGCTACCCGCCCCCAATTGAAGTCCTCAAGCAGACTTATTCCTCAGCTGATGAAAAGGGCAAGGCACCTGCTGTCATTGATGAAGGCATTCGTCCATTGGATGGTCAATTTCGCAAAGCTGCATCTTATTCCACCAATGATGACTCTGCTACTCATGATTCTTCTGCACATGCATCCAAGCCAAATCCTCAAGCCACAGCTCCCAGGGTGATGACTGACCATGAGCTGCTTCTTAGTCTTGACCAGAAGGTGGATCGAAACCATAAATGGGTTAAGCGTCAGTTTGGTTCTCTTCTTCACAACATGACTGCTACACATAATGTAGTGAAGAAAAACCATTACTACCTCCATGAAGTTTTCGGTCGCACCTGGGCTATCTTATCACATCTGTATGGTGAAGAAGATCTGAAGTAAATGGGTCTCAAGGAGAACTTTGATTGGTCTGCACCTCTAGAGAAGAAATTCAAGAAAGTCAAAGTTCCTTCCTTTGTGGCCAGCTCATATTCTTCATCCCGCGACACCGATGAGTTTGAAGACTTGGACGACACTGCTACAGGCCCTACAACAACCAACGACCCCAACAACACTGGCGCTCCTTCATCAACTTGATATTCTTCAGGGGCGTTAGTCCTTTCAACCCTTTTCGTCATTCGATGACAAAGGAGGATAAATTTGAGTTAGTCTTCAAGCGGGTCTACCTATATGGGCGTTTTTTTCTAAGTTACAACTCTCGTTCTTTTGAAGACTTTGCTGGATCGAGTTGTAAACTTAAACTCTATGGTGGTCTGATACTTTTGCTGAGTTTTTTGGCATGCTTATTCCTCATTAATGTTAATGCGCGCATGATGAATTACATCAATCACCATATTTCATCATGCATTTCAAATTCTTCATATTATATGTTAAATGCGTGTATGAATTACAAGATATAGGGGGAGATCTCCATGATTCTACTCTTCAAAGTGTGCATTGCTTCAAAAGCAAATTCCTCACTATGCACATCTTCAGGGGGAGTTCTTCTATATCTTGCAATCAAATTCCTCAATTTCATTATTTACGCTTCATATGTTTATCCCCGTTTGAAAACTAAACCTATATTGTCATCAATCACCAAAAAGGGGGAGATTGTAAGTGCATCTAGTGCCCCTTAGTGATTTTGGTGTATTGAAGACTTATAAGTTAAGGGACTGATGCGTTTGTGAGTGTACACAGGTCTATAAGTCTATGAGGAGTTTGATATTTACAGAGAAATTCGACCCCTAAAAATGAAGTTCTTCGACTGAAGACTTTGGATTTCTGAAGAATTTCTGAAGACTTTGAAAGTGAAGAAATTGGTGTGATCCTGAAGACGTGGTATTCATTCGAGGAACATGAAGCATGAAGACTTTTGTTTTATTTTCTCTTTCTTGAGTCATAGGAGACACTGTACTGTTAAAGGGGGTAGAGGAAATACTAAGGAAAAATTTCCAAGTGATGCTCAACTCAAATCCTACACCTACCAATCCTTTCAAGTCAAGCCATTGGAAATCTCATACAGTTCAGTCAATTTCTTCAGTGACAGAGACGAAGTTCTTCTAGTCTCTAAGGAATTTTTTCTGACTGAGGAGTTCGGAATTCGCTAGTGCGGATTGCCTACACAGTGAGGAACATGATAGCCCTAAGGAATTTGATACTCAAAATTCCGACCATTGTTGTGCTATGGGCCAGCTGTCCCAAAATATCTACCCACCTAACGGTCATATCATTGAAGGTCATTTATGTCTTATCATGTCGGGCTGTTCGCTAGGCTATAAATAGCCGCCCCTACAACCACTAGCTGGTTGGCTGCTCCGGGAGAAACTGACACTTGTCATTTGAGAGCATCCCATCCTCCGAGGACTTTGAGTGAAAATCATCAAGTGAGGAAAACCCAAACCCAAACACCTACAAAACAAAAGTGATTGAGCATCACTGAAGAGATTGATCCTGTGTGGATCCGACGCTTGTTACCTTTGAAGACTGTGCATCTTCCAGAAGGTTAGGTGTCATGGTCTAGAGCATCCAAGAGGAAATTGTGGATCGCCGAGTGACTGAGTCTGTGAAGGTTTGGAAGTCACCTGAAAATTAACCACGAGTGATTGGGCGAGGTCTGTGTGATCTTAGCTCAAGGGGAATAGGGTGAGGACCGAGTGTCCTGAGCTGCGTGTTCAGGACTAGGTGTCCGGGACTGTGTGTCCTCAAGTTTAAATACCTATCCGCCCTAACTAGACTTACAACTGTCTCAGCAGTTGGAACTAATCTACCAAATCATTGTCTTCACCGAGCTAACTGGTTCCATTTCCTCAGTGGCAGAGACGAAGTTCTTCTAGTCTCTGAGCCATTTGTTCTGACTGAGGAGTTAGGAATTCGCCAGTGCGGATTGCCTACACGGTGAGGAACATGATAGCCCTGAGGAATTTGATACTCAAAATTCTGCCCGTTGCTGTGCTATGCGCCAGCTGTCCCAAAATATCTACCCACCTAACGGTCATATCATTGAAGGGCATTTATGTCTTATCATGTCGGGCTGCTCCCTAGGCTATAAATAGCCACCCCCTACAACCACTAGCTGGTTGGCTGCTCCGAGAGAAACTAACACTTGTCATTTGAGAGCATCCCATCCTCCGAGGACTTTGAGTGAAAATCATCAAGTGAGGAAAACCCAAACCCAAACACCTACAAACCCAAAGTGATTGAGCATCACTAAAGAGATTGATCCTACGTGGATCCGACGCTTGTCACCTTTGAAGACTCTGCATCTTCCAGAAGGTTAGGTGTCATGGTCTAGAGCATCCAAGAGGAAATTGTGGATCGCCGAGTGACTGAGTCTGTGAAGGTTTGGAAGTCACCTGAAAACTAACCACGAGTGATTGGGCGAGGTCTGTGTGATCTTAGCTCAAGGGGAATACGGTGAGGACCGAGTGTCCTGAGCTGCGTGTTCAGGACTGGGTGTCCGGGACTGTGTGTCCTCAGGTTTAAATACCTAGCCACCCTAACTAGACGTACAACTGTCTCAGCAGTTGGAACTGATCTACCAAATCATTGTCTTCACCGAGCTAACTGGTTCCATTTCCTCAACCCTTCCATTTCCTCATTTCTATGTTGTGTGCTTGTTCATATCTGTTTGAAGACTTTGTCTGAATACTATCTCTATTTCCTCAGCTCAATTTGTTCAGTCTGTTTGTCTTCATTCTGTTTATCTTATGTTTACGCTTTCTCTACTCTGTGCTTGTTCTCATTTCATCATGAAGACCATGCTCATGTTCTGTTATGTTTACTTCTGAGTACTTATTCCGCTGCTAGTAGTTCTTCTCTTACGAATTTCCTCACCCTGAAATTCCTCAGTGAAGAATTCATAAAAATCGCCTATTCACCCCCCTCTCGTCGACTTAACGCACTTTTACCTATGTTCATAATTCAAATATTAAACTTGTACAATTAAATATATGTACTAAAAACCTATAAGCTATCCACTAATCAAATGCATACGCCTTGCATAGTGCTCTCCAATTTGAGCATTCAAATTAGAAGTAGTATTCAAATTAGCATGCATTCAATTGTAAGCAAAACTACATCATCTCTTGCGTCTGTACATCATCGAATATTATCACTAATACACCTCAAATAGTATCATACATGTAGCATCGCTAATACAGCTAGCTAGAACCGTAGCCCCGACGGGTATCGGCGCGGGCGGTGGACACCCAAATAGAAAGAACCCTCACAGGATCATAGCTCCAGTGAGATCCCTGAAGAACCTGCCAGGTATTGTCGAACCTGCCCTCCAACGCAACCATGTAGCGACGGACCTGCTCGTCCTCCTCGCTGAAACGGTGGCGTAACACCTCCGTGGTGTCCGGAAGCCTCGGCACCGTCACTGGCCCACGCGACCGCCACCAAACAAGGTTCGGGTCAACGACGGGCTGGCTCCTCACCAACCTACGCCCCCCGGAAGGTAGCACCTCCCAATACCAGCCCGGAGAAGCCCAGTCCCGGACATGGCCCCTCTGAACAAGTAGGCCTCCTCCACCGTCTCGACAACGAGGATCCAGGATAGGCATGGTAGATGTCGATGCGGGAATAATTGCTTTAACTAAAAAATAAACTAGTTCTATTAATTTTCTTACTAAAAATAAACTACTTCTATAGTAAAATAAAGTAGTTTTATTAAATCAACTAGTTCAACTACTAAGCATTTACTATAAATAAAATAAAGTAGTACTTACTAAAAATAAACTACTTCTATAGTAAAATAAAGTAGTTTTATTAAATCAACTAGTTCAACTACTAAGCACTTACTATAAATAAAATAAAGTAGTACTTACTAAAAATAAACTAGTTTAACTAGTTCTATTATTTATCGACCCCGCCCTCATGTCGAAGTTATCAGGGAGGGGGTATATCGTCAAGGACATACCCGATAAAAAATAAGAAGATGAAGAAGAAGAAGAAAAAAAAGAGGAGAAGAAGAAAGGAATAGAGGAGAAGATCGAAGAAAAAAAGAAGAGAAGAAGAAAGGAATAGAGGAGAAGAAGAAGAAATAGAATAATATATTATTCTATTTCTTCTTCTTCTCCTCTATTCCTTCTTCTTCTCCTTTTTTTCTTCTTTTTCATCTTCTTATTTATTTCTCCTCTTTTCCTCTCTTCTTCTTCTTCTTCTTCTTCTTCTTCTTCTTCTTCTTCTTCTTCTTCTTCTTCTTCTTCTTCTTCTTCTTCTTCTTCTTCTTCTTCTTCTTCTTCTTCTTCTTCTTCCTCTCCTTCTTCTTGTTCCTCTCCTTCTTCTTCTTCTTCTTCTTCTTCTTCTTCTTCTTCTTCTTCTTCTTCTTCTTCTTCTTCTTCTTCTTCTTCTTCTTCTTCTTCTTCTTCTTCTTCTTCTTCTTCTTCTTCTTCTTCTTCTTCTCCTTCTTTTTCTTCTAAATATGAACATATACATAAATGACTTCGGTCATACACAATTTTCCTATACATACACAATATGGACATATACATAAATTGACAAAGAAAATTCTATGAACAAAAAAATCATAAAAATTATATGAACAAAATTACAACAGAAAAAATCATACAAATTCTATGAACAAAATAAAAATTTTATTAACAAAATTACTACAGAAAAAAATCATAAAAATTCTATGAAAAATTTGACATATTCTTTGCATATGAACATACAAACATTTGAATATTCAACAATAATATCACCAAAAAAATCTATGAACGGAAAAAATTCTAACTTTTGCATATTCTTTTATGAACGAATTACAACAACTAAATTAACTACACATCTAAACTACACATCTAAATTAACACAACTACACATCTAAACTTAATTAGGAAAATGCATATGCAGAGGGCGCCCGACGACGAGGAGAATGAGCTCACTGCAGGGGGCGGTGACGAGGAGGCATGGCACGGGGACGACGACGAGGAGGCAGGGCACAATGATGGCGACGAGGAAGCAGGGCACGGCGACGGCGACGGTGGGGTAGGGGCGCGGGGACAGGCGACAAGGAGGCGTACGCAGGGGGCATGGCGGCGCGTCAGATCAGGGCAGATGGGTGCGAGGAGCGGCGGCGTCGGGGGCAGGGCGCGACGAGGGCTTCGGCGACGGCTTGCTCGGGCAGCCTGCCGGCGTCGTGGATGGATTCGCTGCCGTCGGGGGGAGAGATCGATGTGGGGATGGGCGGTTCTGAAATTTCCTTAAGTGCTGCTTATATAGCAAAGGCATTGGTCTCGGTTCGTAGCACGAACCGGGACCAATGCCCACCTTTAGTCCCGGTTGGTGCCACCAACCGGGACCAAAGGTCTCTTTTTAGCAGCCCAAAGGGCGGGAAGCAGAGGCCTTTGGTCCCGGTTGGTGGCACCAACCGGGACTAAAGGGTGGCATTGGTCCCGGTTGGTGCCACAAACCAGGACCAAAGGCACCCTTTCACCCCGGTTGGTGCCACCAACCGGGACCAAAGGCGTGTACTGGAACTGCCGCGGTGCTCGGGGATGTTTAGTCCCACCTCGCTAGCCAAGAGGGGCTCGGAGTGGTTTATAAGCCTTGCCGAGGCGACCACTTCGAGCTCCTCTCTACTGCAGGTTTACAGGCCTAAATCCACTCTCTGTGCCTGTGGGCCTACTGGGCCTACTGCGGGCCTGCATCCTGGCCCAACTAGCGGGTTTCTAGTCGTATGCAGGCCGTGGTGGCCTAGTAGGCGGCATTTTTTTCCAGTTTTTTTGTTTTGTTTATTTATTTTTCTACTGACAGCAAAATACTTACTAGTTTTTTAGTTATTCTTTATGGTTTTAGGTAATAAAAATTATATACTTTCTGTTAGTGCCATTAAGTTTCCAATTTGAATAGTTTAAATTTGAATTCTTTGAAATTTATGTGAATCACTAGTTTGTACTAAAAGGAATATTTATGATAATTCTTTTTGCTATTAAAGTTTCTAACAAAAAAAGTTCTTTATGAAAATTCTTTTTGCTTATAATGTTTTGAACAGAAAATACTTTGATAACTTTAGTTGCATAAATTTTATATAATTTTAGTTTGAACAATACTAGAGGTTTATACAACTTTTTAGTTGATTCCTTTTGCTACTGGGAAAACTTTGTTTTTGCCACTCTAGTTTTTGCCAACTTTGCTTATGGCACTCTAGAATTTGACATCTCACTTTTGCCAGTCTTAGCTTTTGACAATACATCACAAATGCCATTCCGTGGCAAAAATGATAATTTTTCATTTCACTTTTGCCACTCTCAGCTTTTGACATGTATCACAATTGCCACTCTAAATTTTTTTGCTTTTGCCACGGAATGGCAAAAGTGATATATTGTCCAAAGCTAAGAGTAGCAAAAGTGAAATGTCAAATTCTAGAGTGGCATAAGCAAAGTTGGCAAAAACTAGAGTTGCAAAAACAAACTTTTCCCTTTGCTGTTAGAGTTTCATTGAAGTTTTCTAGTTCATTCTTTTTTCTATTAGAGTTTCATTAAAGTTTTCTAGTTCATTCTTTTAATTTATTATTTTTGGTATTAGAGTTTCATAAAAGTTTTGCAGATCATTCTTTTTTATATTAGTTCATTCTTTGAGCTAAATGACCCTGAAATTGAAAAGCACTTCAGATGAACTCTGAAGAGGTTGAAAATTGGCATGGCATCATCATTTCACCCACATAGCATGTGCAAAGAAGTAGAGAGGGTTACATCAAAAACTGGGTGCACTTCGTGTACAAAAGGGACAATCTCTTTCGAAGTATTAGGATGGGGGTTTTGGGTTTAGGCATCGTCATAATAGTTGTCGAGAGAAAAGTCTTCACTTTTTCTTCGCTTGTGTCCTTTGCTTATTGCACCGTAACAATGGATAATCTTCATCGTTTATCAAGGTGTTTGGGTCATCCTTGACTTTGAAGGGAGGAACTTCATGAAACTTTTCATAATCTTCGGATATGTCTGTCTTGCCCTCCACTCCCACGATGTGTCTTTTCACTGAAAGAACTATGTGGCACTTTGGCTCATCGTATGATGTGTTCGCTTCCTTATCTTTTCTTTTTCTCGGTTTGGTAGACATATCCTTCACATAGAAAACCTGCGCCACATCATTGGCTATGACGAACGATTCGTTGGTGTACCCAAGATTGTTCAAATCCACTATTGTCATTCCATACTGTGGGTCTACCTGTACCCCGCCTCCTGACAGATTGACCCATTTGCACTTAAACAAAGGGACCTTAAAATCATGTCCATAGTCAAGTTCCCGTATGTCCACTATGTAACCATAATATGTGTCCTTTCCCCTATTGGTTGCTGCATCAAAGCGGACACCGCTGTTTTGGTTGGTGCTCTTTTGATCTTGGGCGATCGTGTAAAATGTATTCCCATTTATCTCGTATCCTTTGTAAGTCAATACAGTCGAAGATGGTCCCCTGGACAACGAGTACAGCTCATCAGAAACAGTGTTGTCACCTATGAGACGTGTTTCCAACCAACTGCCGAAAGTCCTGATGTGTTCACATGTAATCCAGTCGTCGCACTGCTCCGGGTGTTTGGAGCGCAGACTGTTCTTGTGTTCATCGACATACGGGGTCACCAAGGTAGAGTTCTATAGAACTGTGTAGTGTGCTTGAGACCAAGAATGCCCGTCCCTGCATACTATTGAGTCCCTTCCAAGCGTGCCTTTTACAGTCAGTCTCCCCTCATACCGCGATATAGGGAGACCTATCTTCTTAAGGCCAGGAATGAAGTCAACACAAAACCCAATGACATCCTCTGTTTGATGGCCCATGGAGATGCTTCCTTTTGGCCTAGAATGGTTATGGACATATTTATTTAGGACTCCCATGAACCTCTCAAAGGGGAACATATTGTGTAGAAATACGGGGCCCAAAATGACAATCTCGTCGACTAGATGAACTAGGACATGCATCATGATATTGAAGAAGGATGGTGGGAACACCAGCTCGAAACTGAGAAGACATTGCGCCACATCACTCCTTAGCCATGGTATGATTTCTGGATCGATCACCTTCTGAGAGATTGAAGTGAGGAATGCACGTAGCTTCACCATGGCTAATCGGACGTTTTCCGGTAAAAGCCCCCTCAATGCAACCGGAAGCAGTTGCGTCATAATCACGTGGCAGTCATGAGACTTTAAGTTCTGGAACTTTTTCTCTAGCATATTTATTATTCCCTTTATATTCGACGAGAAGCCAGTCGGGACCTTCATACTGAGCAGGCATTCAAAGAAGATTTCCTTATCTTCTTTGCTAAGAGCGTAGCTGGCAGGACCTTCATACTGCTTTGGAGGCATGCCGTCTTTTTTGTGCAAACGTCGTGGTCCTCTCATGCCTCCGGTGTATCTTTTGTCTTCCCATACAAGCCCAAGAAGCCTAGCAGGTTCACGCAAATGTTCTTTGTCATGTGCATCACGTCAATTGAAGAGCGGACATCTAGCTCTTTCCAGTAGGGTAGGTACCAAAATATAGATTTCTTCTTCCACATGGGTGCACGTCCCTCAACGTCATTCAGAACAGATAGTCCGCTGGGACCCTTTCCAAAGATTACGTGTAAATCATTGACCATAGCAAGTACGTGATCACCGGTACGCATGGCGGGCTTCTTCCGGTGATCTGTCTCGCCTTTGAAATGCTTGACTTTCTTTCGACATTGATGGTTAGTCGGAAGAAATCAATGATGGCCCAGGTACACATTCTTCCTGCATTTGTCCAGGTATATACTTTCGGTGTCAGCGAAACAGTGCGTGCATGCGTGGTATCCCTTGTTTGTCTGTCCTGAAAGGTTACTGAGAGCGGGCTAATCGTTGATGGTTACAAACAGCAACTCGTGCAGGTTAAATTCCTGCTATTTGTGCTCATCCCACACACATACACCATTTCCATTCCACAGCTGTAAAAGTTCTTCAACTAATGGCCTTAGGTACAAATCAATGTTGTTGCCGGGTTTCTTAGGGCCTTGGATGAGAACTGACATCATAACGAACTTCCGCTTCATGCACATCCAAGGAGGAAGGTTATACATACATAGAGTCACGGGCCAGGTGCTGTGATTCCTGCTCTGCTCCCCGAAAGGATTAATGCCATCCACACTTAAACCAAACCACACGTTCCTTGGGTCACCTACAAACTCAGCCCAGTACTTTCTCTCGATTTTTCTCCAATGCGACCCGTCAGTGGGTGCTCTCAACTTCCTGTCTTTCTTACGGTCCTCTCTATGCCATCGCATCAACTTGGCATGCTCTTCGTTTCTGAACAAATGTTTCAACCATGGTATTATAGGGGCATACCACATCACCTTCGCAGGAACCCTCTTCCTTGGGGGCTCGCCGTCAACATCACCAGGGTCATCTCGTCTGATCTTATACCGTAATGCACCGCATACCGGTCATGCGTTTCAAATCCTCGTACCACCGTGGTAGAGGATGCAGTCATTAGGGCATGCATGTATCTTCAGCACCTCCAATCCTAGAGGGCATACGACCTTCTTTGCTGCGTACGTACGGTCAGGCAATTCGTTATTGTTTGGAAGCTTCTTCTTCAATATTTTCAGTAGCTTCTCAAATCCTTTTTCAGACATAGGATTCTCTGCCATCCACTGCAGCAATTCTAGTACGGTACCGAGCTTTGTGTTGCCATCTTAGCAATTGGGTACAACCCTTTTTTGTGATCCTCTAACATGCGATCGAACTTCAGCTTCTCCTTTCGACTTTCGCACTGTGTCCTTGCATCAACAATGACCCGGCGGAGATCATCATCATCGGGTACATCGTCTGGTTCCTCTTGATCTTCAGTAGCTTCCCCCGTTGCAGCATCACGGTATTCAGGGGGCACATAGTTGCCATTGTCCTCTTCTTCTTCGCTATCTTCCATCATAACCCCTATTTCTCCGTGCTTCGTCCAAATATTATAGTGTGGCATGAAACCCTTATAAATAAGGTGGGTGTGAAGGATTTTCCGGTCAGAGTAAGACTTCGTATTCCCACATATAGGGCATGGACAACACATAAAACCATTCTGCTTGTTTGCCTCAGCCACTTCGAGAAAATTATGCAGGCCCTTAATGTACTCGGAGGTGTGTTTGTCACCATACATCCATTGCCGGTTCATCTGCGTGCATTATATATAATTATGTGTGTCAAAAGTAAGAAAATTAGATAAGTATCTATCTAAAGTAAGTATTGTTTTTCTTTCAGAAAGAAGATAAGAACAAGAGGATCACCACGGTGGTGCCGGCGACGAGATCAGCGCGGTAGATCGACGGCGGTGAAGACGGGGACGGGACGTGACCGACCGCTAAACCTATGCAAATCTCGGGGAAAATGGAGCTTGGAGGTCGAGCTTCGAGAGGAGAAAACTTAATTAGCGTGGCTCGGGCATTTCATCGAACACCTCATGTGCATAGGAGGTGAGCTAGAGCACCCAAATGCCCTCCCCTCGCCGGCCAAAAAAATAGAGCACAGTGGAGTGCTCTGCTCGCCGGCGAGGGGGTATATATAGGTAACTCATTTGTCCCGGTTCGTGGCAGGAACCGGGACTAAAGGCCACCCTTCTGTCCCGGTTCGAGCCACGAACCGGGACCAATGTATGTGGGCCAGGAGCGAGGCCCACTGGTCTCGGTTCGTGCGAGGAACCGGGACAAATGGTTCCAGACGAACCGGGACCCATGCCCACGAGGCCCCGGCCGGCCCCCTAGGCTCACAAACCGGGACGTATGCCCCCATGGGTCTCAGTTCGTGACTGAACCGGGACTAATGAGCTGGCTAGGCCCCAACCAAAGCCCTGTTTTGTACTAGTGTATATGATTCATGTTCGACCTTTAGGTCTGTGTGTTCCGAGGCCATATCTGCATATTCTAGGCTCGTCAAGTTTAACCCGAGTATTCTGCACATGCAAAACTGGCTTGCACCAGTTGTATGTGAATGTAGAGCTTATCACACCTGATCATCACGTGGTGTCTCGGCACGACGAACTGTAGCAACGGTGAATACTCTGGGAGAACACTTATATGTTCAAATTTAGTGAGGGATCATCTTATAATGCTACCGCCATACTAAGCAAAATAAGATGCATAAAAGATAAACATCACATGCAATCAAAATATGTGACATGATATGGCCATCATCATCTTGTGCCTTTGATCTCCATCTCCAAAGCACCATCATGATCTTCATCGTCGCCGGCTTGACACTTTGATCTCCATCGTAGCATCGTTGTCATCTCGCCAACTATTGCTTCTACAACTATTGCCACCGCATAGTGATAAAGTAAAACAATTACATGGCGATTGTATTTCGTACAATAAAGCGACAACCACAAGGCTCCTACCAGTTGTCAATAACTTTCAAAAAACCTGATCATCTCATAAAATAACTCATATAACATCATGTCTTGACCATATCATATCAAAACATGCCCTACAAAAACAAGTTAGACGTCCTCTACTTTGTTGTTGCAAGTTTTACGTGGCTGCTACAGGCTTCTAGCAAGAACCGTTCTTACCTACGCATCAAAACCACAATGACTTTTCGTCAAGTGTGCTGTTTTAACCTTCAACAAGGACCGGCCGTAGTCAAATTCGATTCAACTAAAGATGGATAAACAGACACCCGCCAGCCACCTTTAATAAAAATAAGTTGCATGTCTGTCGGTGGAACTGGTCTCATGATCGTGGTCATGTAAGGTTGGTCCGGGCCTCTTCATCCAACAATACTGCCGAATCAAAATAAGATGCTGGTGGTAAGCATTATGCCTATTATCGCCCACAACTCTTTGTGTTCTACTGATGCATATCATCTACGCATACACCTGGCTCAGATGCCACTGTAGGGGAACGTAGCATGCAATTTCAAAAAAATTCCTACAATCACACAAGATCTATCTAGGAGATGCATATCAACGAGAGGTGGAGAGTGTGTCCATGTACCCTCGTAGTCCGAAAGCGGAAGTGTTAGGTTAACGCGGTTGATATAGTAGAACGTCTTCATGATCCAACCGATCTAGCACCGAACATACGACACCTCCGAGTTCAGCACACGTTCAGCTCGATGACATCCCTCGAACTCTTGATCTAGCAGAGGGTCGAGGGAGAGTTCCGTCAGCACGATGGCATGGTGACGGTGATGTGATCTGCGCAGGGCTTCGTCTTAGCACTACGACGCTATGACCGGAGGAGTAAACTATGGAGGGGGGCACCGCACATGGCTAAGAGAATAATTGATGTTTCTACAAAGGTGCCCTGCCCACGTATATAAGGGAGGGAGAGCGAGGAGGCCGGCCCTAGGGGGCGCACCATAAGGGGGGAGTCCTACTAGGACTCCTAGTCCTACTAGGATTCGGCCCCCCTCTTTTCCTTCTCATGGAGGTGGAAAGGGGGAAGGAGAGGGAGTAGGAGAAGGAAAGGGGGTGGACCCCTCTTCCCTAGTCCAATTTGGCCTCCTCCCTTGTGGGGGGCACACCAGCCCCTTGTGGGTTGGTTAGCCTCCCTCCTATGGCCTATATGGCCCATATCTTTCCCTGGGGGGTTCCAGTAACCCCTCCGGTACTCCAATATGTACACGATACACTCTGGAACCCTTCTGATGTCCGAATACTACCTTACAATATATCAATCTTTAGCTCTCGACCATTTCAAGACTCCTCAACATGTCCGTGATCTCATCCGGGACTCTGAACAATCTTCAGTCACCAAAACACATAACTCATAATACAAATCGTTATCGAACGTTAAGCGTGTGGACCCTACGGGTTCGAGAACTATGTAGACATGACCCGGACACATCTCTGGTCAATAACCAATAGTGGAACCTGGATGCTCATATTGGTTCCTACATATTCTACGAAGATCTTTATCGGTCAAACCGCAATGACAACATACGTCATTCCCTTTGTCATCGGTATGTTACCTGCCCGAGATTCAACCGTGGGTATCATCATACCTTGTTCAATCTCGTTACCGCCAAGTCTCTTGACTCGTTTCGTAATGCATCATCCCGTAACTAACTCATTAGTCACATTCCTTGCAAGGCTCATAGTGATGTGCATTATCGAGAGGGCCTAGAGATACCTCTCTGATACTCAGAGAGAAAAATCCTAATCTCGATCTATGCCAACCCAACAAACACCTTTGGAGACACCTATAGAGCATCTTTATTATCACCCAGTTACGTTGATGTTTGATAGCACACAAGGTGTTCCTCCGGTATTCGGGGGTTGCATAATCTCATAGTCAAAGGAATATGTACAAGTCATGAAGAAAGCAATAGCAATAAAACTTACCGATCATTATGCTAAGCTAACGGGTGGGTCTTGTCCATCACATTATTCCCCTAATGATGTGATCCCATTCATAAAATGACAACGCATGTCTATGGTTAGGAAACTTAACCATCTTTGATTAACGAGTTAGTCAAGTAGAGGCATACTAGGGACACTTTGTTTTGTCTATGTATTCACACATGTATCAAGTTTCCGGTTAATACAATTCTAGCATGAATAATAAACATTTATCATGATATAAGGAAATATGAATAACAACTTTATTATTGCCTCTACGACATATTTCCTTCACACATGATGGAGGAACATCCACTAAAATATGAATTGGTCATCTATCGATCACACGGTAAGATTATTTTTGAAATACAACTTTAAATTAGGCAAAATGATGCCCATTGGATAGTCAAACCAAAGCAATGAAGCACCTAGTGTTGGCTAATAAATAGTGCAACACTACTTTTGTGCAGTCCATGAACTGAGTATCCAAGCTTTTAGTGTCTATTTTCAAATGTCACAGCATGTAGTGACTATACTATTCTCTTGTGTAGTTCCACAAAAATTGAGGTCCCTTTGTTTGTTTGCCAAATAGCAACGGGTAGACATCTGTTTGCACAAATATCAAGCAGCTAGTTAACATATACCCCACCTTGTATTTTTGGTTTAAACACGTCTCTGCTAGTCATTTTCTCTTAGCATCTGCATGTTTTTCTATGGACAATTTGATATTGTTATGTTTTGCACTAGACAATTTGATACTGTCTTGTTTTGCACTCAACAATTTGGTACTGAGTTGATGTGCTGGCACAGAGCAGAAATATAGCCCTTATTCTTCAACAGACCAAGGATATCCATGTTTGTAGTGATGGAAGAGGTGAAATGAACACAACCAAAATTGAGCATCCAATTATCACCATCATTCTAGGTCCACCTTGCCAATAAATTTACATGCAAACCACTAATATCTTTCCCTAATAATAAAGCATGGATTGACTTTGTCAGGTTCACCGTCACAAATGCGCTTTCTTCTCATGTCATAATACACTTTTATGATTTGTACAGACAAAATCGTAATATAAACGAGGTGGTACTAATTTGGGGATGTCCGGGCTTTATTATTAGGGAAAGATCTGAGGTGGTACTAAAAGTTTCTCCATCCACATGATCCGTATCTCGCTAAAGAGATGCAACTAAACTTCCCGCCTAGGCCATATCGTCTCATTGGGCCTCTACATGCACGACGCTCACGTATTCTACCTCACTCGGGTTTAATAATACCACCTCGATTGGTTGCACAGAATCATATCAATTTATATACGTATGCAAATTGTCTGTAATATCAACAACTAGCATCCCGAGTCAACAAACATAGAACGAGAACGACAAAGGGCGGTGGTTGGTCGCCGGTGGGATGACAGGGGGCACGCATGTGCTCCATGCATCGGGAAGAGGCAGAGCGAGGTAGGGCGGCCCCGAGATGGCCAAAGGAGGGAGGCGGGTCTGGTGCAAACGACAAAGGGCGGTGATTGGTCGTCGACGGGATGTCTGAGGAGTGGAGGTTGGGTAGGTTTAGATGGCGACGGACATGGCCTGAGGCCGGAGGCAGAGATGACCGGAGGAGGTAGGATAACAACAAAGGACGACCATGGCGCTGGTCGCCGGCGGAATGAAACATAGGAGTGGGGATCGAGGGTAGGTGCAGAGAGGGCCGTGGCGGCGGAGATGGCCGGAGGAGGGAGGTGGGTCGAATAGCAAAGAGCATCGACAACCATGGCGCTGTTGGTCGCGCCGGTGGGTGGAACTAGAGGCACGGTGTGCGGGGCTCCCGCTCCTCTGTGTGGTAGCGCTGGGGATCGGGAGGACAGGATCGAGGGAGTGAAGACGAGTGGGGATCGGGGGTAAGATAAGTGTCAGCTGGGCCTTAGTGGGCTGATTGGCTCTCTCTTTCCCATTTTCTTCTCTCTTTTGCCATTTACAGAATACAAAAATTAGGAAAAGAGACAATGATGGAGGCGCATGTACAAATATGAAACTTTTCCTGTGGTGTCCATGATTTATACTTAGTCCCGCAGAGGAAGTTTCACACAAATTGGGTAAGTTAAATTCAAACCCATTTGCATTTATTTCAAATGGGTTTGAATTAGATCTAGGCTTTAGGAGTGTTTTTGGTGAAAGTGATAAAATATTTTGGATGAAGTTTTGGGGGCAGACATCAAGTAGAAAAGGCAAGGGATTTTGGAGAAGGCTGGAATGGAAATTGGAAAAGCAATTAAATAAAATACATTATATGGAATGTTCGTAGATTTAATTCGGTGTGAAATATTAAATGGCATGATGAAATGCAAATGCAGGTATAAAATAAAAAAAACATTATAATAGTGATTATGGAGAGATCAGAGGAAAAGTTTCACACAGATTGAGTAAGTTAAATTCAAACTTATTTGGATTTACTTCAAAAAATCATGTGAAATATTTAATGGCATAATGAAATGCAAATGCAAAAAATATATAAACAAACACTGCATTATGATTCAGAATAGAATGGACTCGGGATGTTACAAGTAAGAGGAGGGACGCCCACGAGATCCTATGGTCGTGGTGTTCGAATGTGGCCGGACAACGAGGTGATTATGAGAGGAGGTGACCGATGAGGTGTGTTGCTCTGCTCACTGGAGAGCACGCGTGGTGGGAAAGAATGGAGCTGTAGTGTGTGGCTCGCTCCCAATCCAGATCTCTGAGTGGAACATGATAGGGATGGGAGTAGAGAGATATGCAGAGGGGAGGGCCCACGAGGGTCATAGAGGCTAAATCTTGAACCTAACTTTGCACATACATCTTTAAAAATAAAACTTTGCACATACATGTCAAATGAAAGCCTACATGGCGGACTCAATTTTTGCATGATGATTCCTTTCACATGGACCTATCCGAACAAGCGAAAGTGTGTAACTGTGCGTGGACGAAGAGATAAATCTTTTCACGTGTATGCATATATATGTACATAACCAAACATATGTACTCATATATTGTCTATGTATGTCGTAAAGCTTGTAAACTAATGAAGTCACAACTAATGCTCCATTGTTTGATGGATACGTTGTCTTTACTAAATATCAAATACGGCAAATTTCATTTGTAAGCTAAAACATCTACACGGTTGTCATAGCATGCTGAGGTTATGATGATGTTAAGATGAATCAGACATTTCGTTGCACTAAGAAACAATTTTAATAGCTAAACTTGCACAAAAAATATGACAACTCTATCATAAATTCTAAATAAGATCAAAAGAAAACTACTATCCAGAAGAAATCAGTTTCTCGCATCTAAATTTGATAATAAAACTTTATTTAATATATACAATTTAGAATGATAAGTTATAGGAAAATAGTATCGATTTTTCATAAAAAGTTAGTATGTAGCTTAGAAAAATGCACACACATAATAAAGGGTAGTAGAATTATATACACTTTTTGAGCTAATGTTGGAAATTAGCATAACACTAAACCTGATTATGTAATATTTTCTCTATTTGCATTTATGAACAAAATCATAGATAAGGGTTTGGTAGGGGAAGGAATGGGGAAGGTTGTTTGATGTTTTGTTTTCTCCCGTTGCAACGCATGGGCCATGTCCTAGTTACTATCTAATGACCGTACAAAAAGAGTAGCAAGACCATGTACCTTGGTAATGAACAACTCATAGTGCCACCAATTGGATATAACTGTTTGGAAGAAATATGCTCATAATGTTGAACCATTTGGACTTTTTGTGCAGTTTCACTAAAATCGAGCATCCCGGTTTGCACAGATATTGAAATTGTGATTAGTATAAAACTGGCACCAGTTGAAGCATAGACTCACAAATATAAGCATTCCAATTTCTTAACGGGAAAAAGTAGCAAGACTATTTCTAACCACCTGTTTGAAGGAATAAATAGGGCAACAACAGCAGATGTCAGGAAGGCATACATAGTATTTTGTGAAAGATTGAACTATTCCAGACAATTCCTCTTCTTTTAAGCATTTTTTGTGCACTTCAACTAAAATAAAATGTCATCACCGCCTTAACAATTCGGTGAGACTGTACTAAAAGAAATGACTTACCATTACATTATGATGTCAGGTACGGAACCGACAGGCAGTAGAGACAAACATGCAGTCCTCCTCCGATAACATAATGATCATTAATTTTAACAAGGGTGTGACTAGCTTGCTGACATAATTTGAATGAACTCTACACCCTCTGTTCCTTAATATAAGTTCTTTTCGCAGTTCAATTTAAAGTACCCAAACGTCTAGTATTTAGAAAAACAATCAGTGGTTTTCATGAGAACATATTTGGGAAATTATGAGGACATGACTACCTTGGATACGACCAAAAATATTGCATACATGCATATTTGTCAGGTGATTTCTAGTGCAAACTATTCAATAATCTATTTATGTTATCCAGAACAAAAATACTTCACACACCTTTGTGTTTTGTCTAATTGCAGGTGTATGGGACATTTGTACAATCCACATATGAAGATAAGGGAAAAGGAGAAGTTTAGCTTCTGTTCAAAAAGTCCTCTGACATCACTTTTGGGCCAAGAGAAGATAGAGTCCAAGTCTCTAACGTTCTGGATTCAGATTCGGACTGCACAAACATACCTGACTCAAAACGTCAACAACTTTTTCATACGGACTCCGAATTGGGTGATTCTTTTTTTGTTGGAAAGTAGATTTCGTGCTCTTTCCAACCTATTTGGAATCACCTTCAAATTCGTCCGCATCATTGAGATATCGACGAAACAATCTGACGCTGCAGCAGAATCCGAGTCAAACAACAAGTCCAAAGGTGTTGCACCACCTCTACTTGGGCCCATGAGCCTTGTACGACCTAGGGTTAGTTTTAGGCTGCCTTGGGACGTCCTTCCACCTCCTTGGCCGCCACCCCTTGCTCCTATATAAGTAGATCCATCTAGTAGCTTTTTCATTGGGGATTTGTTTAGTTAAAAGTTAGCCATTGCAACTTCACGTACTTCGTTTGTGTCCAACGACCAGACCAAGACCGCTTACAGATCCCCACCATTATCAATACTTCATATATATTCGCAATATTCAGATTGCTTTATCATATTCTTGCTTGTTCTTCGATTGCTTGCAGGAATAGACCTTCGTGGTCAGGCTGATCGTGCTTCCAGCATCGTCAGTAACCTCAAGAGATTGGTTTAGCGATTGCTAAGGCGCAACCTCGTGCACGTTTGTAGTCGGATCGTCAAAGTTGTCTCCACCAAATCGATAGTTATCATCTCATCGAAAGATCGGGCCACCCTTGCCTCTATCAAGTGGTATCAGAGCTAGACTTTATGTATGTCCATACGCTAATGCCACACCATTCAAATTGTACAAATATACACTAATCAAGTGGCTAGTACAACAGTAGACTAGTTTTTTTTATTACGGGGTACAGTACAATGGTTTTACTGAATAGATTTCCATTATCCAGAACTGGAAGATTTCAATAAGCATTAACTATACAAAATCTAAAGGTAACAAGTTTTAGCATATGTATACAGGTCGTGCAACAGCACTAGACCAAATACAAAATTCTGAAGGTAACTAGCATTATTAACTAATGACAGTACAAAAAAATTGCAAACCATGTGCCTTCAAGGTAAATATCATTTCGAACTCGAGATGAACTAAAAAATTGCTATCCCAATCTTGATAATCGATCAAATATAAAATCTTGGTCAAACGAATCAAGAAAATAGCAGGAGGCGGAGCTGCTAACCCTTGACCTTTCCTCCTCTCTTCATATTTTTTTGTGTAGTTTAACTAAAAGAAAATTCCATCACCGCCTTGGCGTTTTGGTGACGTTGTACAAAACAATTTGACTTATCATAACATCATGAAGTGAGGTATGTAATCTATTAGCATTAACAGTGCAAAAATTTGAAGGTAGTAACAAGTTTCATCGTTGGTATACTGGTTGTGCAATAGCATTAGAATGCCTTAGCTGAAAAATCTCCAATACATAACAATCAACAGCTAACCCAGAAATAATCCAGTGACATTAAATGGTATTGCTTAAATTTAATGGTGGTACTAGACTGAGGGCAACTTAGGTAAATGTGGCATCACTTTAGCAGTAGCATTGCTTGAATTTACCGGTGGTGTTATACTAACAACAAAAAAGTGGCAATAAGAGCATGGGGAGGCCCATTCAGATAGTGGGCACACTAGTACGATGTACCTCCACGGATGCATAGATTGGTGAGGGAGGGATGGTTGGCCAGAGCAACAAATATCCATGCAGCATATGTGGATTACGTCCCATTTTTGTTCTCTTTAGCCACCTTTTTCCTATGTGAGGATGACAAACCAATCGACATGGTCATTCTTTATTGCGTTGTCATTCCTTTGTACCCTTTTCAACCAAGAGACAAGAGACTCGTTCCTTAGCTACTGATTTTCCCCTTTCCAACCTAGATGCGGGTTCGATACCTAGTCTCTTCGAAAGTACTTTCTCCCTTTCTTTCCTTATTCAACCCAGACATGGATTAGTCTGCATGAAGTAGGGTTTCCTTTAATAGTGCAAATTAAGGTTTTTGTCTGCGTAACCAGCAGAGCAAAGGATAGTAAATTGGGGAGATGGGGGAGTAGAAAAAGATCCACATGCAGCGACGCGGCAGATGTGGTAATAGAACAAGGGTATGGTTCAAAAAGAGGTAGCATACCCGAGGGTCGGCGGGAAGTGGCTTCGATAGTCGTTCATCCTCTGCACACACTACGGTAGCGAAATTGGGGATGGAGTCATACCATGCCAGCGCCAGGTCTAAGAGGATGGCCTTGTCATAAGTGTGTGACCTTGCTCGCCGACAATGAGTGCATCAATGCCACACGTCCTTTTCTTCCCTGGCTGACGGGATCCTGGCGGATTTGTGACCACCGGTGTGGAGGGAGAGAGAGGGGCCACCGCCATCTTTTTAGATCTGGAGAGAGGGTGATAGTGTGAGAAGCAAGTGGGCAGCCCTTAGAAAGCAAACGCCGAGGCTCCAGCCTATATATCTTTTTTGATACTAGTACTAGAGGTAGAGTAGTGGTAGAGCATGTTATATTTTCTTTGCATATAGTACCAATTAGTTGTGCTTCAAAACTGAATGACATGCCATTAAAAAAATAAAGTCGAGAAATAATGTGGCACCACGGGCCAATGCGGCCAGATCGCATTTTGCATGAGAAATGACACGCCATGTTTTGTTCACATGTGGTCCCGTTCCAACATGTCAGTGAGACGACGGCGAGTCCTTCTGTATAATTTCCGAATGGACGTCTATGTAGGCTAGGGCACCTCTTTCTATATCGTGGCAACCGTTCGCTCCCCACTAGCCTCTTCCTGAACCATGGCAACCATCCACTGCCTCTTCGCCTTTCCCTCTTGATTTGGAACTACTGCCGCACGCTCTTACTCCCTCCATTTTCAATTACTCTTCCTTCCTCCATTGTTCGTCTTCTCGATAGAGCGAACAGGCAGGAAAGGACCCTGTTATTCTTGCCTTGGTCTGAAAGATGATGTGTTGGAGGAACTCATTGATTGGTTCGACGTCATCACCTCGGCTAGCATCGAAGGTTTGTTCAAGACCATTCTCGACTCAACAAATAACATCATTACAGAGAACCCAAGGGTTCAGGAGTAGTTTGATCTCTCCTATCTTCTTCGCCATGATCCTACTCGCTACTGTGGGGACGACAAAGGCTCGCCTTGTGCAAGTTGATGCCTCTTGATAATGATACATGTGATGTTAAGATGCCATCGCTTAAGGGTAAGGCCTGGGCAGGCGCAAATGGAGATTGGATTGTTTATATGAGGTACAACTACGAGTGTGAACTTGGGAATGTGTACACTCGTCAACGGGTTCCACTTCCAAAAATCTCAAACTGCCCTAAGGTCAAGCACACACATGATCTACATACGTTCAACTACGAACGTGGTGAATGTCGTCTATAAAAGATACCAATCGAGTTCCGAATCGTTCTTGGGATTATAGGAACGCTTGTGTTGTCGCTATCTTCGACAAGCTTGTTGCCGTCCTTAGACCTTTGACTCGATGGATATTGCTAAAAAATCTGTTTCTGTACACGGATGTGTACTGCGATGCAATTCAATACGAGGGCATATGTTTGCTGACACCACTTATGGCACTATTTTTGCATGGGATCCTTATTGTTTTCGTGCGTTTGTCTTCCACTGTAACTATAATTATTACATTCACCATGCATGTGAGTTAGTATCCATGTACTAATTAACCTTCTTTGTTTCCAAGGTCCTGTCAACATTACCCCACCAATACTTGATAAATTTTATAACCAAGGGGGAGATGACGATGGTGATGATCACAAGCATGAAGACGAGGAGGACCTACATACTAAGTGGCGCCTAGCAACTTATTCTGATGGACCACTTCTTCTTGTCTGTATACAGGGCACTGCTGATGTTACAGAGGAAGCAGGTCTTGTCTCCAATGGTCGCATTCTCCGGACCTATTCCAATATCCATTCCAGGGTATTCAGGATGGATACTAGTGTGCTAGCGCCAACACCTTCTGCCTGGTTCAATATTGATAGTCTGGGAGAAACCTCGCTCTTCCTTGGACTAAACTATCCAATGATGATGAAAGGTGATCCAGCTGATGTTGGCACAATGTTACTACCATTTATGAGAAGCAGCTGTATCTATACCTTGGACATTGCTATGGTTCCCTACCCTGGCTATCACAATCCGCGTCCTGATATAGGTCGCTTTAGCCTGGATGATGAGTCTTGCGTTGGTCTCGATATTGACAATATGGGCCCTGCCCAGATAATCACTTATGCTTCAAAGCAAGCATTTCCAACGCTAAGGATTGGTTGACATGAAGCTTATTTCATCTCTTTGTTATTTGTTGTGTGATAAAAACTTCAGTATTTATAATGTATCCTTGTTATCATTGTGCGTTGATGACTTGTTGTATGTAATACTAAAATGATATGCCTGTGATAAACTTACTAAATTAATGAATGGCTTTCAAGTTGCTTCTCAGAGTGTCATGCTGCAACGCGGCAAAAAATATTCCTGAATACATAACTGTACATGCATTGCAGCAGGTTATCCGATGTGTCCAATCAACAACAGTACTAGTACTACTAGTTAACTTCACATTCTTCGCACGACGGGCAGGTGTTTTTACTATAGCTGCGAATCCCATCATCCTAGGTCGTCGGATGAGTCCAATCAATGGTAGAAATTGCATTCTGATGTTAGGATTCAAACTTCCAAAATTACAGCACTATCTCTACGTCTACATATACATAATATGACAAGTTTTAAACATGAGACTAGCCGTCCACCCTCACAAAGAATACTTTTTAGCCTAGCACAAACTCCAGGAAATTTGGCCATAGTGTGAGGTGGGCCATATGTTAATGTGTTTGTTGTACGTAACCAGCACCTCGAATCCACGATATATAGTAGGGTGGCATGGGCCAAAACAAGCATTCACGTCCAGGAGTACAACACACGCCACCAACACGACTCCCATATGACACAATATTTCTTGGAGTCCGTGCTACAACTATATCTTCTCCTTTGCCATTTCTCTAACTCAGCCATTGCGCGGCGGGCGGGGTGGGGGTTTGCCGATAGTCGATGTCCTCAAGTGTGCTCCCACTTGTAAGTGAAGATGTGAGACATCACGCGTTCCCCCCTTGAGCAGCGTGCCGAACCAACCGTGTGGGGGTGCGATGTGAACATGACAGGCTTTTCCTTTTGAACCTGTACTCTAGTAAGTTGTAATACAAATAATGATTTTCCCTAAAAAAAGAAATAATGATTCAAAATGCTAGCGCTAGGCTTTTCCGGCGTGATAAGCGGGGGAGCTTTGCCAATTTCAGCCATCATCGCTTTGCTTACATGCGGTCCCACATGTAAGTGAATGCGTAGCCACTTTGAGTTGAGGGGCGGGTCAGAACGATCGTCTGGGGTGAGCCTATGCAGTGGTCTGCTCGCACGCCTCCTGTGCAGTGGTCCTGATTTGTTGGTCCTTTCGTATTTTGTGTCAAATTTTCACCATAGATTTAATTGACAAAATTTTATTGCATGTTATAAACATCCATATGGTTGGATTCGTATTTGAACATAATCTCCAATGATACTATTTTTTGTGACATGCATTAACATTTTGTTAATTGAATTCATAGTCAAAATTTGGCACAAAACACTAAGGGGGACAATAAACCAGGATGGAGGTAGTACCCCACACGACACCTCTTAGTAGCCAATTAGCAGAGGGACGCGTGGTAGCACTTAAAAGGTTAGTAGAATGCCCACTATTTCAATACTACTTTTGTCTCCGATTGTAACATGGCAGCTCTTTGTTCCAAAATGACTTTGTTTTGGTTGTTTATGTGTGCGCCTTCGCAAATTGAACCACCATGCCGAGAAGTTTGAAATCCATTCCCATTTCTTGCATGGGACCTATACATTCCCATTACACGTCAATATTAATATATAAGAAGTTTGGTTGTGGCGCGGTTCATGCATGGTACACACGAAAGTTATGATGTTGATACAAAAGGTAAGAAAATTACAGTATACATGGAGTTGACACAAAAAAAAGATGCATACGTATCCATTAATGACATCCTCTTGCCCTAGTCCGTCAGATCACTAACGGATGGGTGAGGAGCGGCAGTGTTGGTGGCGAGCTCAATGTGCTTCTAAACAATGCTGTCCAAAGTTGCCCTGCGATCTAGGAAGCTTAGCGTCCTATTGTCCTCCTCTGGCATGCGGTAGTCCTTGTGGATGATTTTCTCATAGACATGGGTGATTATGTCGATGGTGTCTTGTTGCACTAGGCACTGCTAGGTGAGCGCGACCTCGAGGTGGAAATTCTCCGATGCGACAACGGGTAGTCACAGGGCCACCAGTGCATCGAAGAGGTTGTCACCATAGAGGCCGTTGAGGGTGGCAGGCATCGCAGAGCCTGGGCACATGGGCTGGAGGCGGATGTCAAGGTTGTCCGCAAGCTTCTTGACGACGGTGAACTTGTCGAAGAAGGAAACAAGAACCTCGTCGAACAAGTAGATGAAGCTAACGTCCAAGAGGCTTGCCCTGGCGGACTCAAGCATGACCTGGAGACGTTCCTCAGTGCCGAGCTGTAGGCTGGTGTTGTGGACCATCTGGCACAACGGGTCATGCTCGCGCTCATCGCCTCCATGGGTCTAGCTTCTGGACAACTGATCTTGCGATTGGAGTGATCACTCTTGCCCTTGGTTACGATGCGTACGTGCGTATGATTCATAGATGGATTGGTCCGGTGGGGAGCCTTTATATGAGAAGTGCCGACTGTGTTGCATTCACGTGTGTGTTGGCCATCTACTCCTTGGCCCTTACTCCCTCCGTACCAGTGCAGTATAGTCATCTCACTGAGACCAAGTTGGGAAAAATGAGAGAACTCGGTGCTTATTTGGTAATTAATGTCATTGCATGTAGAGAATTGAGCACTACATGTTGTGCTAAGTAGTATCAAGTCGTTGAATGCATACACACCCCATGTCTCATACTGGCTAATTTATTTTTTGTGGCAAAGAACATGGAACGAGGTGGGTAATTAATGCACCGCGCCTAAAAGTTTTGGGATATTTGGTTTTCGTAATGTCACTAATGCACCAGTACGAACGAAGTACAATAGTAATCTGATTGATGAGATTTCAGATTTGAGCCATCTACTGGAAGGAAGAGTGTATAATAGCATCGAAAACTACCCTCAAAACTGAATACAACAATACTCCATGTATTTATTTACAGAGGGAGTAGTATATTTTTTGTGACATGCATTACTAGATATTGCTAGGCAAATACTAAATCCAGACGGAGGTGGTAGTACTACTAAATCCAGATGGTGGTAGTACTAGTAGTACTACCAATGTAGTACTCCCTCCGTTCCAAATTACTTGTCACAGAAATGGATGTATCTAGAACTAAAATACATCTAGATACATCCATACTTGCGATAAGTAATTCAGAACGGAGGGAGTAGTACTCTACAACCCATTGGTCAACTTATTACGCGTTGCTCCTCATAGTGAAGTCACAAGACCCTGCACTGGAGATGTGTCGTGGGAAACCATGACCACCTATGGGGCCATGAAGCCCTTGTGGTTCGGCAGGGGGGATGAGCACATTGCACAAAGAGCAGAGAGTGTCGCGTAGCTCGACAGAGATCACGCGAGCGATTTTACCAAGGTTCGGGCCGCCGCGAGGTGTAAAACCCTACTCCTGCTTTGGTGGATTGATGTTGGATTGTGATGGAAACGCAACACTGTAGCCCGACAAGGTTGCCTCAGGGTGAGAGCAGCTACATGTGTATGAGTGTACAAGGTTCTGAATCCTTTCGATGGTTGCGACGGGCCTCCTTTTATAGATCAAGGGGTCACCACAGTGGCAAATCAGTCATTTTGTATTGATTAGATAACAAAACAGTGCTATCATACCTAACTCTACAGACAAGGCAAAGAGCATGAAATGCACCACTTAGTGTCACATCATGGCCTACCCGACAAGCCTTGCCAAGCTGCTTGGCCACCTTCTCTGCTGTCTGCATGGCACATTGCCTAAAGAGTGTTACTGGGAGGTGATTTTCATAGGAAGTGGCTGCCATGTGGCGAGAGATTGCCACTTAGTCACTTGGGAGCTTTGACACCGCACCGATTGATGACTTGCATTGCTGTGATGTGGTGCGATGGAGCCTTGGCGGGGTAGCTTGCCTTCGTAGGTCCCGGCAGGCCTGCCGGGATGGTCATGAAGTTTGCTTCCGGGGTAACCTTGACCTTGCCAGGCTCGCCTGCCCGGCAAGGGAGGTCTTCCCTTAGTGGTGTCTTGCACATTTAGCTTAACTTGGTCTTCTTTATCTACACTCTGATTCTTCAAAGAGTTGATCTCTCATGCCTGGTCTGGTCTTGGATGTTGTAATCTTGCCGGGTCGGTGGCTTGTTATCCGTGCAAAATTCAAGGGAAAACATATGCCCGTGTTTGTGTACCCTGACAGAAGCCCCCGGGCCTGAGCCATACGTGTTGCTGGGCACGTTGGGTTAGGCCCCAAACAGTGCACGAACATGTGGCGAGAAAATGCTGCACGCACAGTGATTTGTCATGGTAATCAGTCAATCCAACGTCCACTTCGCATATTTACCGCGGGTCATGCGGTAGTGGGACTGTAGCAGTTAATGTGAAACGGTAACTTTTTAAAGACTCGTGCCCTCCCCCATGTTCTTTCCTTAAGAAAGGAAAATGCGTAAGGGCGCTGCTCATTCGTTGCCCACTCCGCTCCTCCACCATCTTCTTTCGCAAGCAAAACAACCGCTTTCCCCTGCCCATACTTGCCACCGATCCCCTATCCTACTACTTTCCCCATCCCTGTCGCAGCTTGATGAGATGGGGAAGAAAGCCGCCGCCAAGGAGAAGCGGACGACCATCGTGAAAGAGGCGGTCGTTGAGGGGAGCAAGAGGGCAACGGAGCTAGACAAGAGGTGGAGGGGAGACGTGGTCTTCTTCCCGTCCAACCTAGACGGCGGGGTGCTGGAAGCAAGGTATGATACCTGTGGTGGAGGGTAGTCCCGAAAGGGCATGGCGCACCCAAGGTTCTGGCGGAGGGAAAAGAGGACCCGCCAGATTCATACCGATTCTTCTGCGTGTGTTTCATCTGCGGCATCTGCCCTCCCTTCTCGGATTTCTTTGAGGCAATGATGGTGATCTATGGATTCCATCTTCTGGATTTGACGCCAAATGCAATGGCCTGTATGGCGATTTTCGCTCATTTGTGCAAGAACTTCATTGGAGTGACCCCCAATATTGATTTGTTCAGGCACTATTTTGTTCCGTGAGTGGAGAACAAAGCCCATCGTTCTGGGAACATAAGCTGGATGCCATGGGTGGCGAGGGGAAGCTGGGATCACCTCCCAGGTCTGCAACGTGGCAGGTGGGAGGAATGGAGAGCAGATTGGTGCTAGATCCAGGATGAGAAGGCCCTAGATTTCTGCCAAGCGCGAACAGAGTGCGTTGAGCGCGGCAACGATTAGAGGGAAGTCGGCCTCTCCGAGGATAGGCTTCGCCTGGCAGAAAACAGGATCACCCGCCTCAAGGATGTCGGGCTAACTATTGATCATGTGGGAGCAGACTTCCTCCTTCACCGCATCTCACCACTGCAGAAGAGGGACAGGTTCACCTAGAAGTATGTGGATGCAGCGGATAGGATGAGATTGCTCACTGGCCTGGCCAACAATCTGTCAATCTACGGCCATGCTTGGTTGTGTGATCAAGCAGCCGGCAAATTTCATCCCAATGAACAACAATTCTGCTAGGGATCATATCTTGAAATGGATGCCTGATTGCAACACTCATGGAGTTGCGGGCGACTAAAAGTTACCCACGCTCGACGAAGAGCTCACATGGTCCTCCACACTGGTGGAAAGGGCTACCAGGGTGGAGACCAGAATGTACAAGTGCAGCTCCAAGGTGGATGAGGTGTACATTAGGAGGCGGCTAGAGGAGAACAGGCCGCTTCGCGCTGCCGCGAATGTGAATGGAAAGGAGGAGGCACAGGACGAGGGTTCCTCTCACGGCAGGAGCGAGGCGCAAGCCTCGGAAGAGGTTGCTGGGGAGGATCCTACCAAGGCCGAGCATGCTGGGGACTAGCCTTCTGTGATGGAAGCTCTGTATACCGCGGCGCCAGAGGCCCAGGAGGAAGAGGAGGGTGAGGGGGTGGAGCAGCCCGAGGAGGATTGGCTCACGGCAGACCGTCAAGCCCACGAACCAAACTTGGACCAGCGTAGGCGGGCTGCCAACCGGGGAGCGGTGGTTCCGATCCCGCGCCTGCTGCCAAGAAGGTGAAGAAGATTGCCACCAAGAGCAATAAGAAAGAAGTGGTACACCGGCAGTGATGCGGAGAATCCTACGACCATCCCCATGTACACTCGAGCATACGCCATTAGACCTAAGGTGAACTCACTCCTTTCCGAATCTTCCCTTTCCGCATTTAAGACATGGATGCTACTTCAAGCGCGGACCTTGTGCATACTCATGTACACACGAGTAGACCATGGAGAGCCGATGGACCAAGGCCAAGTGTGCGCGGGAGCGAAGGAAAGAGAAGGAAGAAGAGCCAGCTGCTACAACGGCCGGACATCCGGCCCCATCCTAGACATCCGGTCCAGCCCGGACATCCTACCGACCCCCGGAAATTCGGCCCCTTGCTATCCATAGAGCTCCAGAAGCGACCCCGACAGCCCGAACATCCGGCACCATGCCACCGGACATCCGAGTCCTCCCGAAGCCCCACATATCCGACCCCTTCGCCTGAAAATCCGACCCCTCTTCATAGAATGCAACCGAAGCCTACCAAGTCCATCCCAGACATCCGGCCAGAGGCCCAGATATCCGGCTCTTTGTGAGCCGCTGGACATCCGGCCCCCAGCCCGTACATCCGGCACTTGCCTGTGTATATAGATCGGGCCAAGGGCCCATGTATCCCCCCTGTCACTACCCCTTCGTGGGCTAGGACTATATATATACCCCCTCCTCCTCCTAGTTAGGGTTAGCGTTGTGATACTCATATGTGAGATAGAGCCTAGCTCAGCCATCTGGATCTACTCCACCGAGAGAGACCGTTGCCTCCTCAGAGAAGATACACTTGGATTCAAGACCCCTAACGGGAAGACCTCAAGACCTCCTCACGGAGAAGAACTAGTTACCTATGAATCGTCCTTTGTTGGATTCGACTCGTGTATCTCTTTATGTTTCGAGGATCTAGCATATGTGTGACCTAATCTTGTTAGTTTGAGTGATTCTCTCGTGTTTCGCTTCATGATTTCTCCTTGTGTTTTTCGTGTTCATTGCGGGATCCGCTCCTTTTGTGAAACATCGGCCATCTAGGGTTCCACCCTACATCATCTTTGTATCAGAGCCAGGTTGATCACGATTTCGGAGCCTCCCCTTTTTGTTTTCTAGCCTTGTTTTGTTGATTTTGTCCCAAATTCGAAAATTCCCCACAAAAATAGCCCCCCAATTTTTTTATGATTTGTTGGTGTGATGATGTTTTGTTGGATTTGATCCATGGATTTTCTTAGTTTCAAGTGGATCTAGCATCTCCCCAAGTTTCCCCACCTTCTATCCACGAAATCTCATCAATTTTTCCCCCAAAATCATCAATTTCCGCCCCAAAATCGAGTTCCTCGGGTTCATCCTCGGATTCGGAGCCCGGACATCTGGCCCGTAGCCCGGACATCTCGCTCCTGGAGTGCAAATTCGCGCGCAGTTGTGGAGATCAGGTCCCAGATTTTCGGCCAAACCCCGGATGTCCGGCCCCTGGCATTTCAGCCTCCCGTGTTTCACCGTTTTGCCCATAACTTTCACATCCGGAGTTCGATTTTCACGTTCTTTTAGCTCGTTGAGTATCCATTGACGTCCCCCATCCTTTTAGATAGGTTTCAACACCATTTGACTCCATCAAATTTGTGGAACTTTGGCATCTTTTCCTAGGACTTCCACCATAACTTCCGCAAAACCACCATAGCCTTCCGCAACCTAACCAACATTGTTCCCCATTATATTTGTGGTTGTTTGAGTTGTGATTAGAGTCTCCTAAGGTGTTTCGGTGAGTTAGGGACGGTTTCTTCTTCATCAACAACCACCATGACTTCTACATAGGCTTGACCACCATACACTTCCGGCACCCCAACTTAACCCAATTTTGTTTGAGTTGTGGCTTGTGTCTCCTAGGGTGTTTCTGCTACTTAAGGACCGTGACTACAATTCCAATAATGTGTATATCCCCACCATACCCGTCCACCACCATAACCCATTTTGACAGGGTTTCCACCAATACTTCCGCAACCACCACCGCTTTCCGCTACCACCATTTTGACATTTGCCTTTGAGATTTTGAGTTCCCGGGTTTTCCGTTTTCTAGGGTGTTTCGGCTAACTAGTAATGGTTCGACAGTGAGAACACCGCCACTCATCATCACCACGGACGGTAATCATGATGACATCCATTATATATTCTCCTTGCCATTGCATTGATAACCCCTAGCCCATTTTGCGTCACTTGCCTATCAAGACTAGCCATTTGAGTATTGCCGGCAACATTACTTGTGCACATTAGTGACCTACACCATCCATTGCATTTAACCATATCATATTGGTATCATATCATACCTTGTGTCACAAGATTGTTCCCGTATATACACAATTGCTATCTTGGTTTGTGCATTTCACATTGCAGCCATATCAAAAAAAAGAAAAGAATAAGCTTTTAAGCAAAGAAAAAGAGAGCAAAGAAGCTTGTAAGAAATAGCCAAAGCATCATACCACATTCCATATAAGATCATCTTGAGAGGAACATCGGGAACCATATATACATATCATACTTAGGACAGAAGTCGTTGCATTTTTGTCTCCTATAGGTTGTGCACAAGTGTCGTATCCGTCTATTGAGAAATCGTGCTAGCGTCTCTCTAGAGTTGTGCAACAAGAGCATTTCCCGTGGATTCCATATTTTGAGCTCACCCCTTGGTTGCACAGCCCCATTTATCTATCCATGTCTGCGTTTCCGTGTGCCACATAATTCTATTGGTCTACTTGTTTCACTTGCGAATTTGTTTATCTCTTTCAACATTATTGACTCTTGCTAACAGTTTGCATCAAATTTTGTGCCACTATCCTCACCAAGCTCCACCATAAGCTTTATTTGTGTAGGTGTGAGAAATCGACGAGATCGGTACCAATTGTGCTATTTCCTTGTTACATCATTGAGTGATCATTGATCCATTCTCAACATCATTCAAGGCACATTTGGTATAGTTCTCTCCTTTCTTCCACTCATATTTGCTCGAGTCTTGTGATGGATAGGAAAGGCATTTCATCTCTGTTCTTCGACAACAATGACGGTGCAAACAACTACATCACCAAAGCGTCCATCTTCGATCTACAACGACAAATGCAAGGCACACAATCAAGATTGCGAGAGCGTATCAACAACCTTGCCATCGACATACGACACTCCGAAGCACATACAAGAAGCTACTTCGACAACAAGCTTTCCGCACAAAAGGAGGAGCAAGATGCAAGGATGGAGGAGATTTGGGCCATTGGTAAAGTCTACTTACCCTTCGTCATCTTCAAGGCGATGGCGAGCAAGTCGATTATCTTCGGAGCGCCCACACGAGGCAAGCGCAATTCATCCACGTCCACATCTACATGGTGACCATCATCACATTCGTGATACAAATCATCATGAAGGGAAAGTCACCTCCAAGCATCATGTGCACGATGACGACAAACGACATCTACTACGAGCTCAAGTACGACAACGAAACCATCATCATGAAGATGCTCGACAAGTGCAAACCTACAAGTCCCAACAAGCTCTACATCAAGCTACGGCCAAACTTAATGAGCACAAGAGAAGACCGCGAGAGAATCACCACCAAGAGGATGCTATGGCTACTACCACCACCACTTCAGCATCTTTGCCAAGTGCTATCAAGGCATCTTTGCCTTTGGATGTATGACATCTTCGCCTACTTCCCATGAGTTCGCCTACATCGACATCTTCAACAACAAGGCGACCACCTACGAGCGAGGGCGACCCTTCCATCTTCGGAAGCCCCTCAAGAAATATGGCCGAGCATGGGAAATTCCCTTCGGTCATGGAGACGAGCTACGAGGTTCCACATCATATGGGCCACCAACAACAAGACGGTGGCAAGAAAGTCGATCTAGGTCCATCCCCTTCAACCACGACGACGAGCGCGAACCTCTTCAACAACATGAAGACGGCGCCCATATAGGACTCATAATCCGAGTGAAGCTACGAGACTGCACATGAGACATTATCTTTGATCTTGGAGGAGAGTGATGTTTTGCCACATCCTACGTCATTCATATTTGGAGGCGTTATGGATGAGGAGGTTGAGCATGGGACTATCCCTTCAACCAAGGCGGCGATAGGAGTTGAGCATGGAGACATTTGCACCTACTTCTCTTTTGACACCTACATATGACGAGATGCCCCAATTCCCATGTGAGGATAGCCACCACCACATGAGTGACATGAGTGACCCCACCATATGTGACATTGAGTGCATTTCCTATGAGAGGATGAGTGTGACCACCACTAACCCCACACGTGAGAGCATGCCACACATCCTATGTGAGGTTGAGAGCCATTTGAGTGACTCCATCAACCATATGAGTGAGAGCATCCAAGAGGGACTGAGTGAGCCACAACACCTAGTGAGTGAGATAGTCAATAGGGCATGTGAGGCCACTATGATTTCTAATGACTTACCCTCTACTCCGAGTGTGCTTTCCATTTTGGTGCTAGGTCTCCTACATGACGACATGCCTATCCTCGACGAGTCTATACCTCCAATGCAGACGACGATGGCCATGATGGACGATGATGCACCCCCACATGGTTCCATCAAGATGAAGATGACAACAAGTGGATATTCGACACCTCACCTACAACACATGAACGATGCTCTAAAGGTAACATAGGTGATCGTGCTTCTCTTGTCCCACTAGTGGACTATCTTACCAATGATTGTTTGCATGATGTTGACACACCTATTACCATGCTTCATGCCAGTGCGACTTCCTGACGTCATGACTTACCAATTTATGATGAATATGATGATGAGCATGTTGATTTGCCTAGTTGTGATGCTATGCTCCATAGGACATCTTCTGAAAATTCTATCGGTCATGTCATATTTGAAAATCCATTAAACTTGTCATATGATATGAGTGAGATCTCCCACATTGCATCATTTCAATCTCAACATAGTAACTATGCATGCCCCATTAAAATAAATCCCATTTGCACTTATGGAATAGATGACGAGATGATGGTCATTGGCATTTTTTTCATGTGATGATATTGCCATGCTTCCTTTACATGATTTGCGCAATTCATCCACTATGCCATGCCATGATCACATTGTTCCAAATATGCATTGTTTTGGATGTTGTCAATATTCTCCACGTGATGCTTCCACTAATGATCGTGAGGAGACCCCCATAGTTTCCTCATACATATTAGGAGATTTTGATACATTATATCCTTTGCATGCTTCCCATAATTGCTTGCACCATATGTATTCCATGAATAACAATGATCTAGCTATCCCTCGTGATGCATTACACAATTTGAGTCTCCATTATGCTATACATAAAAAAAAACCTCTCATGATGGATGACATGTTTCTATATCACGCATCTCATCTATTTGAGGATTGGATATTTTGTGCTAACACAAGCACATGCGCATCAAAATGGATGATGTGTACATATACCATGCACACACAAATTTTCCTTTGTTTTTGTTTTGTGTAGGTACTCACGTATACTTGTCAACCTCTCAATCCCAAGAGTTGACGAAACGAGCTCTTGAGAGAAACGACGATTTGGGATTCCGTGAATTGTCCTTGCCACCATTCTCTTTGTGCACGGACTACACACATCTCTTTTACTTAGCTCTCACATGGATGTGGGCTATATATCACTTGTTACCTTATGCCCATTATATCATGTTCACTTTGCATGTTATGCCTCTTTCAATGCCTTTGCCATGTAATTGTCACTGTTGCTTGCACTTACTGTGATTCACCATTATACTACTTCTATGTGTATTTGCATGCTTGGTGGAGATCCTTGTTGCTATCACCATGTTTACCATGTGCCACATGCTATTGTTGATTCTTGTGTTGGGAGAGTCATGATGTTCCATTTATATTTACATAGAACCTCTCGCCAATACATTGATGATATTTTGCTCATATCTTGCTTTCATGCTTATGATATGTCATGTGCATTATTCATGCCCACTATTTGCACACATGACATGCTTGCCGTGATTCCTTCTAGTATGTTGCATGTTCGCACTACTAGCTTGCTTGACTTGAACACTATAATTACTTGCTTTTTCGCATCACCCATGTTCCATTCTTACTCACTTTCTTGGGTTGATGACATATATGTTCCTGCCTCTCACATGATATATCTTGATAATTGTCTCTTGTCTCCATTAGTTGCACCTCTCATATGCCAATATAGTGAGTGCACCCATGCTTTGCTTATCTATCTTGGAGACTTGGACATATTACTTGTGATGCATGCTTGTTTGATTGAGCCTATTGTATTTGGTTGTTCTCGCATCATATGCCTCCATACTATGAAATACTCCCTTGTCCTTTCTTATGATGAGCATGATGCATACACTTGTTTGGTATCTTACCACACGAATGATAGGTTTTGCAATTCCGCTAACATCATTTGTTTTTTCGAGTGTTTGTCATGTTCTTTCGTGTTGAAGGATTCACAAGGCGGTACCATCATGAGACATATTGGTCATGCAAAGGCCTACATGATGCGCGACACCAACATTTTTAACGTCCTCATAAATGTGAACTCCTTCCCTTTGAGCCATCTTCAAATATGCATATTGGATGGGTCATTCTTTCATTGTTATTTCCTTCTTGTTGTCTATACGATACATCTCGTGAACGGAGGAGTGACATTGGAGATGGACCCCATGGACCTTCAAGTTGAGGAGTGCGCGGACTTATTGGATGCACTTTCGAACCTCCACTCATTCCACGACATCGAGCATTGGTACGTCAACGCTCCTTTGACACATTTCACCAACACCTCCATATTTGTTGATTGTACTCACACATGTCATGCTCGTTGGACATATCATACTCACCACAAGTTTGCACCCCATGCATGGATTGACTCACATTATGCTTGTCTTGTTGCATCTATTTCCATGCCATCCATGATATATGAGCTTGTACACTTTCTTAGCAAATTTGTTATGATCTTTCTTGATGGCATATTCATACATCATGATCATATTGCCTACCATCAATTTCATGATAACTTATTCATATTGAGCATCCATTGCCATATTCATGCTATTGATAAACAGTCTCACTATGACATCATTTTGCACCGTGGTTGCATTGATCATATTCACAACACACTTGTGTGCACACTGAATGCTTTTGCTCTCATGAATGCTTTGCATATCATTATATATCATCTTGACAAGCTTCACCCGATTTGTCATGAACAATCTTGCTGCACAGACTCATTCTTACATGATGGACACTTTGTATGCGCTAACCATTGTATTTCTGAGTGTCATTTGTGTTTGCTCTTTTTGCATGTATACCACTCCGGCGACACCTTGGAGTACTTGGATTGCGCAATGTCTTCAACACTGTCCAACTACAAGTTCTTCCACGACAACCGTTTCCATGGTGATGAGGATCACGATCCGATGTCGGATCTTTCCCAAGGGAGGGGAGATGATGCAGAGCATCCTACGATCATCCCCATGTACACTCGTGCATACGCCATTAGACCTAAGGCGAACTCGCTCCTTTCCGAATCTTCCCTTTCCGCATGTAAGACATGGATGCTACTTCAAGCGCGGACCTTGTGCATATTCAGGTAAACCCGAGTAGACCATGGAGAGCCCAATGACCAAGGCCAAGTGTGTGCGGAAGTGAAGGAAGGAGAAGGAAGAAGAGCCGGCTGCTACAATGGCCGGACATCTGGCCGCAGCCCGGACATCCGGTCCAGCCCGGACATCCGACCCGACACCCGGAAATCCGGCACCTTCCTATCCAGAGAGCTCCGGAAGTGACCCTGATAGCCCGGACATCCAGCACCATGCCTCGGACATTCGGCTCTTCCCGAAGCCCCGGACACCCGGCCCCTTTGCCCGGAAATCCGGCCCCTCTTCACAAAATGCAACCGAAGCCAGCCAAGTCCATCCCGGACATCCGACCAGAGGCCCGGACGTCCGGCTCTTCGTGAGCCACCGGACATCCGGCACCTGCCTGTGTGCAGAGATCGGGCCAAGGGCCCATGTATCCCCCTCTCACTTACCCCTTCGTGGGTTAGGCCCTCTCCTCCTCCTAGTTAGGGTTAGCATTGTGATAGCTCATATGTGGGATATAGTTTAGGGTTAGGGTTTAGGGTTTTAGGGTTTAGGGCTACGGTAAACCCTAAACCCTAGTGAGGGAGTCCTGGATTAGGGGGTGTTCGGGTAGCCGGACTATACCTTCAGCCGGACTCCTAGACTATGAAGATACAAGATTGAAGACTTCGTCCCATGTCCGGATGGGACTTTCCTTGGTGTGGAAGGCAAGCTTGGCGATGCGGATATTCAAGATCTCCTACCATTGTAACCGACTTTATGTAACCCTAACCCTATCCGGTGTCTATATAAACCGGAGGGTTGTAGTCCGTAGGCAATTAACTCCATACACAACAATCATACCATAGGCTAGCTTCTAGAGTTTAGCCTCCTTGATCTCGTGGTAGATCTACTCTTGTACTACCCATATCATCAATATTAATCAAGCAGGAGTAGGGTATTACCTCCATCGAGAGGGCCCGAACCTGGGTAAAACAAAGTGTTCCCTGCCTCCTGTTACCATCTGGCCTAGACACACAGTTCGGGACCCCCTACCCGAGATCCGCCGGTTTTGACACCGACATTGGTGCTTTCATTGAGAGTTCCTCCGTGTCGTCGCCTTTGGGCCCGATGGCTCCTTCGATCATCAACAACGATACGGTCCAGGGTGAGACTTTTCTCCCCGTACAGATCTTCGTCTTCGGTGGCTTCTCTCTGCGGGCCAATTCGCTCGGCCACCTGGAGCAGATCGAAAGCTACGCCCCTGGCCATCAAGTCCGGTTTGGAAGCTTAGACTACACGGCTGACATCCGCGGAGACTTGATCTTCGACGGGCTCGAGCCACGGCCATGCGCGCCGCACTATCTCGAGGGGCATGATCTAGATCTGCCCCCGGACAGTGTCCTAGAGGCCGCACACGCATCGGTTCCGACCCCTAACTCGGAGCCTATTGCGCCAATTGAGGATGTGCGGTTGGACGTCACCTCGGGGGCTGCGATCCCGAAAGCAATCGAGCCGAACGCTAGCCCCGCACTCTGCACGACCCGTGACTCCGAGGATCCGGACTCCTCCCCGGACTCCGAACCCCCCGCGCCCCTGCCAATCGAATCCGATTGGGCGCCGATAATGGAGTTCACCGCCGCAGACATCTTTCAGCATTCGCCTTTTGGCGACATCCTGAATTCTCTTAAGTCTCTCTCTTTATCAGGAGAGCCCTGGCCGGACTACGGTCAGCGAGGGTGGGATACGGACGATGAGGAAATTCAAAGCCCACCCACCACCCACTTTGTAGCCACTGTCGAGCATTTAACCGACTGTGCTTCGGATCCATTACGACTCGACGTCTCGGACATGCATACCGACAGGAGATAATCGACAACATGGATGACGATCATGCAATGCAGGAGATACGACGAACCAACGCCATAGGGCATTGGACAGCCACCTCATCTCATCGATGTGTACATGGTGGATACCCCTAAAGGAAGCGACAACGAGGAAAAAGGGGATGGGACGGGAGATCGACCCCCCGAAAAGCAATCAAAGCGTCGGCGTAAACGCCGACCCAAGCCCCGCCTCGACAAAAACCCAGCCATAGAGCAGGACGAGCCGGTAGACGACGAGCAGGCCTTAGAGCAACCGTCCGAACAGGGCAACACGGATAGAGAAACCGAACATCCCTCCTCCGGCGAAAACGGCATTCCGGACGACCTCACGCCGAATAAACCTATGGAGCAGAAGAATCTCCACGAGAGGCTCGTTGCAACTGCACGCAGCCTAAAAAAGCAGAAGCGGAAGCTAAAAACAGCGGAAGATGCACTCCGGATTAGATGGAGCAAAGTAATCAATACCACAGATAAATACGGCGACAGTCGCCGCACTAAAAGCTATCCGAAAAGAAAGCTACTGCCTGAATTCGACGAAGAGGCCCTAGAGCCCTCGCATTCAAAAAATGAAAAAGCCACACGGTCGGATAGACGACCCCATAAAGCGGCAAGCGGCGCCGCACCTAAATCGGCATGCGACCCACTTAAGGATTCGCATCATGGCCCAGTCAGGTCCATTTATGGGCCAAGAAAGCAAGCTCTCGTAAGCAACGCTATGAAGCCATCATCAGAATCCGGCACACCCAAATACAGGGGCGCCGCACACCCCCTATGTTTCACCGATGAGGTCCTGGACTATGAATTCCCAGAGGGATTCAAACCCGTAAACATAGAGGCATATGATGGAACAACAGACCCTGGAGTTTGGATCGAGGATTATATCCTCCACATACACATGGCTAGAGGAGATGATCTCCACGCCATAAAATATCTACCCCTTAAGCTTAAAGGGCCAGCCCGGCATTGGCTTAAAAGCCTTCCCGAAAACACAATTGGAAGCTGGGAAGAGCTCGAGGATGCTTTCCGAGCAAACTTTCAAGGGACCTATGTCCGCCCTCCGGATGCAGACGATCTTAGTCACATAACTCAACAACCCGGAGAATCAGCTCGGCAGTTCTGGAATAGATTCCTCACTAAAAAGAATCAGATAGTCGACTGTCCGGACGCCGAAGCCTTAGCAGCTTTCAGGCATAACGTCCGAGACGAATGGCTCGCCAGACACCTCGGCCAAGAAAAGCCAAGAACAATGGCCGCACTAACAAGCCTCATGACCCGCTTTTGTGCAGGGGAGGACAGCTGGTTGGCAAGGTGCAGCCCCAGCGACCCAAGTACATCCGAAACTAGGGATGGAAATGGAAAACCGCGACGCAACAAGGACCGTCGCTGGACTAAGGACAAAAGTCCGAAGAGCACGGCAGTCAATGCCGGATTCAAAGGCTCACGACAAAATCAGGAAAAATCGCCCCCCAGGATAACAGGGACGATCCATCCAACCTAAATAAAATCCTGGACAGGATATGTCAGATACACAGTACTCCCGGGAAGCCTGCTAACCATACCCACAGAGACTGTTGGGTTTTCAAACAATCCGGCAGACTCAATGCCGAACACAAGGGGCTCGACACACCAAGCGAAGACGAGGACGAACCCCAAAAGCAGAGCACCAGGAAACAAAAGAACTTCCCACAAGAAGTAAAAACAGTGAACTCACTTCACATAACAAAACGTGCGGCGCCCGTAAAGGTACGCACCACACGGCCCATCCCCAAAGGGTCCTGCCACTGGTTGTCAAAACCGATCATCTTCGATCAGCTAGATTATTCTAGGAATATCAAGAATGTAGGCTGGACTGCCTTGATACTCGATCCAATAATTGGCGGACTCCAGTTTTCAAATGTCCTTATGGACGGCGGCAGTGGACTAAACCTGATATATCAGGATACAATCCAGCACATGGGGATAAACCCAGCAAGAATCCGCCGCAGCAAAACCTCCTTTCAAGGGGTAATACCTGGTCCGGACACCCATTGTATGGGTTTTCTGGCTCGAAGTCATATTCGGCTCTGCCGATAACCTCCGCCGCGAAAAGCTGACCTTCCATATCGTCCCGTTCTCAAGTCGCTATCAAGCACTACTGGGACGCGAAGCTTTCGCTCGCTTTAACGCAATACCGCATTATGCATCTCTTACGCTTAAGATGCCCGGTCCACGAGGCATCATCTCTTTGAAGGGGAAGCACTAAAGTGCGCCTCCCCAAGCGGAGGACTGTGCGGCCGCTTTGACAGCCCCACAGCAAAATGGCCTCACCGGCCCAAAAAAACTTCGAAATAGGTCATTCAAGACCACGAACGCGGATAGACGAGTTCGGTGCAAAATCATCATTGATGCAGGCCTAGAAGCCATATACCCCCGCACTAGGGGCTCCACGCATATACAATAAGAGACAATAAAGCTCAATCTTATATATCTTACTTTATACTTTGCTTATTTTAAACTTTTTCGGCACGACCCGTTTTCAACTCAGTTCCTCTCTTTTACAGATGAACGTCGTGCGGCGCCCGTCCAGGATACGGCACAACGGAGACACAGGCGCAGACGTGCAGTAGGGACCCGTCCTAAAGGATTCTTTTTAGATTAAGACCCTGCGTAAACCTTTTTTACTGTCTCTTGTTGCTACACATCCCCTGGTTTTTTTCTGATATAACCAAGGAGGAGGCTGGCGTCTTGGCATGTGGCCACGTCAGAATTTTTGCACGTACCTGGACACTAGGGGCTTTTTTTAATAAAGAGTGTTGTTTCGCCCGCACTCATAAAGACCGAACACCTTAGGGAGTGTTCGGCGTCGCGAGTTTTGGCATTATATGCATCAGCTCCGAATCATGTCTTTGGTCAAATGTTGGGTTGCCCGGCTCCTGAGTTCGGCTACCTTACTTTCCGCTCTATCGGCTAAGGTAGCACCAGGAGAACTACTGCGATTGTGCCCCCGGTTCGGCCGGGCGAGCACCTCAGTAGAGAAAGCCGAAAACTGACTGTCATGATGTAGCGTGAGACTGGTCAGCCACTCGATGACCGATCGGAATCTATCGGATTCCTCCGCTTTAACGAAGGGCCGCTTCCCAGTCAGGCACTTACGCGCCCCAAATTCCGACAAGCACAGTTGCCACCAAGGAGCTACCTAAAGAGTCTCATTTTCAAACTCCTATGGCTAAGTGAAAGTGTTAAAGCATTATAGTCCGGTTGCCTGGCCCGCTGCGCTATCACCTCCTTTGTAGGACCAAGACGTTGGGTTAAGTGTGAAAATGCGTCTTCTGTGAGCACCCCCGCACTATGTGCGTGGGGGCTGAAGCCAACGACTGCCATCTTTCAGATTATATATATATACATATATATCTTAAAATGGCCGCATAGAAGGTGTTAATAATACTTGGAGGCACAAGTATAAAAAAGGCCACTACAGTTTATCAAAATACTACTTTTCAATTACATATGCTATCATAACATAGCATCTTTCGAGCACTGCATTTCTATTACACGAGCGCCTTCAAGGACTTCCTGAAAATAGTGCTCGGAGGGTACTCTGCTTTCGAATATCGGGACGTGCAACAACGGTGGTCTCCATCTCTGCCAGTATTTGCCTTCCAGTATGTAGCACAACGTGCTTCAAGAGCATGGTATTCTCTCTGAGCGCTCTATGCAGTTTGAACCTCCGTATCATCATATTGCCGCGCTGTTTTAAATCACTGGCCGGCACGACGCGCGTCGCAGGTAGCTTTTTCTGCAAAGCTTATACGCTGCCGATGCCTGGCTTTTCTCTACTAGCTGAGTTTACACTAGTTCTTCTCGTGTCTCGCGGGAGTCTTCCACACTTCGAGACGCGACTCAACGTGACCCATTATATTTAAGTGGCCTTACTATGGCAAGTATCCGATAGACAACCACATCGTATTGTTCTCGATGTCGGACTTACTACAAGTTTGTTATGCCTATAAAGAGCTCGTAAAATCAGTCACAAAAAAAAACACTTCTCACAAATAGAGATGCTGTTTGTTCAGCTTTGCTTTACTTTAGCTTAAAAGAAAAAAACTTCAAAATAGAGACTTTTGGGTTTGGCTTTTAGCTTATGAATCAATGTTGTTATATGAGGGTATAAGCCAAAAGCCAAAACCGAAAGCCTCTAAATACAAGCTTTTTGTTTTTGTTTTTTTATATCCAAAGTGAAAAGGCTGTAAAAGGTGAAGCATAAGCCCAAACAAGCAAGGCCTAACTCTCCTAGGTCTTTGTCATGTCCATGCTCACCAAGTGATTCCCGCGGTTAATTAGTCGATGGCAGCATGCAAAGCTTTTCTACTACTTTGTCCTCCTGAGTTAGTTTCTACCTTCGTTTGAATTTACAAAGTCCCGTGGGTATTATTTTGAGGCTAATTTTGATCGTTAATTCAACTAACAAATATAGTATTTTCTTTATTATATGTCATGTAAAATATATCATTGGCTCGGTTTTCTCGAAACATGCGACCTGCTTGTATATAAACAAAGCACGACGTTGGACGACTGTCTTGCGCTGGCTCATATACTGACAAGCTGCCTCAACTCGCACGCCTCCATATCCTCTCACAACATTAGCCAGAGAGCATGATACCTCATAGAGAATAACAATATCAAATGTGACATGTATTGGCGCCTAATCTACTAACATCACGTACTTTCGCGTGCTCTCGGCCGCGTCTTCTACTCTCACGAGAGTTTTGTCAACTGGGGTCTATTACGAACGCTTCGTGAGACTATCTGCGGCCTGCAATCATATAGTTCCAGTGCCTCTCTCAAACTACTTTTGCCCATTTATCTCCTGCGGAGTGAAGCAAGAAGTCTCTAGTGGGGTTTAGGGCTCTCAGCTCTTCAAGGGTCTCGTTACATTCAGAGTCATGTCCTGACAACTCGTAGCTTTTTCTGGCGTTGCTGGCGCTCTGGTCTTCGGTCACTAGCTGGGGTTTGAAATGGCTTTTTTCAACCAAAACCATAAGCTTGCAGTTTGGCCCTAAGATTTTTTCCAATCTCCGGCGGCCGGTTTACTCTCGAGTCCTCTGTATCAAGGCGGCGCAACATCTGCTTATGAAGACACGATGTCGGTCATCGTAAAAGCATCTCCTTAACCTTGATATGTGTGTCCCGTCGCGGAAAAGTGCCAACCAATTATCTTACACGTGAACCTGTGAGCCTCATCAAGGCCGCTCTTGGTTGATCACCGCAATGCAGGTAGTTGTTTCAAGTGGAAGGATTTGAAACAATAGAAGAAACATATCTTCAAACAATTAGTGATGTCGGCATTCTGCCACGTCCAGTTGCCAGCTTTGAGGTGCAGTCTGTCGCGACCACATCATTCAGTTCTCGTGCGCACCTCTTGATTTTGACGACACTACCGTGCGGCTGCACAACATCTCTACGACACTTAACATTAACACCCATGCTCGACATGAGTCGTTAAGATCTCTGGTACTTCTAATGATCCTCCTGGAGTGCCGTCAATTCGTTGACAACGACGCAGAGTCTCGTACCGCCTGCTTATGCGGTAAGCTTTTGCGACACCTAACATAGGGCGTTACACTTAGCCTTGATCCACTCTATGCATGCCAATACGTGTACAATAGCGAGATGACATTATCTAACGTACCTTCAAAAACCCGTCAGTAAAGCGTGTGTTACTCGCACCCGGCGACTTCCATGCAACTCCGCTTTCTGCAGAAGAAATCCTTTCAATCAGCACGTGTTCAAAACCATAAATCAATGCACGGCGCTCCTCTTGAGAGTGAGACCGACGCGAGGATGGAACAGAAAGGCACATACGCAAGTCCCCATGGCAGACTCTATCATCGATTCTTCTCGTCAATTTGCCGGTCGGATCTTTACATTTGTTTTTTCGATCATTGACCAAACATCCCGCAGCACACCCTCATACTGCAACAAACAAGGAATGCACGGGCACGGTGAAACTTAAGATACCTATGGCCTACATAATCTTCGGTTCAAAGTCTTACCAAATCTGATTTCTCGGTGATCACAGAAGACGGCTCTGGGCCCACTGGAACACAACAGTAGTCTGTTATCTATCACGCCTGTGTCACCAAATGCACTAAGCTCACGAGAGTTCAAAGAAACCCGTCCGCGTAAGAGACAGAGAAGCGAGCTACGAATTTCACCTCTTATGCTTGCCGCCCAGCTCACCACCTTACTCCAGGTCTCCTCCGCTCGGTGACGCACCGTGTTGTACATTATGACAAAACATATTACGACAGTTGGTGTTGGTTACTGCCTGCGTGATTTCCCCATTCTCCAAGCGCCTCTTACAGCCCAATCACTCCCTTCTCTGCGGAAAGAAGATCCCCGAGACGAGCAGCTTCTCGGCTGCTGAGAAGGGCTGGATGAGGATAACCGCAAACAATTTACAGCAGATTACATATTTTTTCTAGTAACGTTGAATACGGCTCTGACAGAGTCATATTAAAATCTGCGAAGGATCTCATCATTTTTTCATTCCCCTCTATGAAACACAGCAATGGAAAGACCTAACTACTGATCCTCACTAGTTAACCGTCCTCTCCAGACGTTTGGGGAGTTTTGCACTTAATTCCAAGCCTATAAGGAGATCGGACATTCAGAAGATAAGAACTCTCTGCTAGATGTGCGCGTGAAATTTGTGTCACTCCCCTTATAGTTAGCTCACACGCCTGAACTCCTCCTTGGATTACGTAAGGTAGCATTTCTCAGGCGACGGATCCCGTGCTGGTCAGGATGCTGGAGTAGAGGGGGAGGACAAGGAAGCTATGGCCTCCTCGAAGGAGGCTGCCCGGGAGGAACCATTCCTCTCCTAAGGGGAAGAAGAGAGCCCTTCTGACGACCCGGAAACCATGGCCTCGAAATGGGGGAGAAAATCCTCGTCAGAGGGTCCGACACCGGGGAGTTCCTCGGCCGGACTATGCCCTCAAGGGGATCAGCCCTCCAGCGAGCCGTAAGTAGAGAGAGGTTTTCCTTTTGAGGGATGAGAGAAATCCTTGATTTATATCTGAGAAGATTAACCAAAATTTTACCTTGTAGCTCGGACCTCAGCCCTTCTCAGCAGAGCTCGTCTTCGGGGATCTTCTTCCGGAGATGATGGAGAGCGGGACGCCTCCCCCTGCCGTACCGCCTAGCGAGGCGGGCGACCATGAGGTGTCGTCGCGGAGGGTTTCTTTGAATCCGGCAGGGGCGGAAGACAGCTATGTGGCCCCCCAAGGCTCTCTGCGTCCGGCCTTCGAAAGAGGCCATAGGACAAGTCCGGCACCGTCTGGTGCTCGGCCGGAGGAGCTGAAGATTCTGCTGGGGCGAGCTTCTATCTCAGAGGAGCGCCGTGCATTGATGGGCACGGTGATTGAAAGGATTTCATCTGCAGAAAGCGGATTGCATGAGGCCGTCAAAAGTTTACTGACGGGTTTTGAGGTACGTTAGATAATGTATGCTTTTGTCAGTTGTGCATAAGTAAGATGCGCCCTGTATAGATAGTAGCCCCTGAGACTCTGCGCGTTGTCAAGGAATGACGGCACGCAGAGGATCATAATCCCAGGTCTAAGATGTCACCTTTGAATGTAGGTGGCGAGGTGTCCGAAATCAAGCCGAACTGATGATGTGGCCGAACTAAAGTGGCAACTGGACGTGGCAGATGCCGACATCGCGCTTGTCAACAAGCGGCTTGATGAGGCTCAAGGTATGTAATTCTTCGGGCGGCATCAGGTAAGAGGAGCTTCATGCCAGTGTCTTACAATGTGTGTCCTTGACGCAGATGGTACGGCCGCCGTGGAGAATCTTAGGGCAAAACTTGCCCGAGCTAAGGAGCAAGCCAGAAAAAGCAATGCGGCTGCCGAGAAGGCCCTTGAAGAGCTGAGAGCCAAACAGGCTGCTCACTGCCGAAGCAAAGAAGAGATGGCCAAGATGGCCGAGAAGTTAAAGAGCGTTGTAGACCGTTGCAAACTTCTTGAGAAAGAAGACCGGGCGAGACAGACGGACTTAGAGAAGGCCATTGCCGATGCCAAGGATGCTCGCTCTATGATGAGAGCTGCGAGGGAGGAGCTGCGTTAGGCCGAACAGATTGCGGCTGGAAAGCCCTTTATGCTGCGGAGGAAGTTTTGTGATCCGATGTTCGCTCCGTTGGACCAGATGTGGAGTGTGGAGGATACCTATCTGGCCTTGTCAGCGAGTGCTGCTGATGCGACCGGACACTTTCGAGATCAGAAAGATCGCGAAGTGGAAAAGCTTTTCTGGTCGCAATTTCACAATCCAGAGCGTCCACTGGCAGTGGATGATCGTTTGGCTCAATGGGCCGAACTGAATAGGTTGTCTGGACTTGCCATGAAGTACGTCATGGGTCACCTGTGGCCGGGGAGATCGGAGCCGAAGACTTATTTCAGCTTGGTGCAGCAATTCCTTGACGCGGTGCCGCGTATAAATGCAATGAAGAGGTCAACATGCATAGAGGGCGCTAGGATGGCTCTTGCCCGTGTTAAAACATACTGGGCAGAGATGGAGACCACCGTTGTTGCGTCCCGAGATTCGAACAAAAGCCGAGTACCCTCCGAGCACTATTTTCAGGAAGTTCTTGAAGGCGCTCGTGTAATAGAGACGAAGTGCCCGAAAGATGCTATGTTATGATAGCATATGTAATTATAAAGTAATATTTTGATAAACTGTAGTGGCCTTTTTTATACTTGTGCCTCCAAGTATTGGGAACCCCTTCTGTGCGGCCGTTTTAAGATATATATATATATAGAATCTGAAAGATGGCAGTCGTTGGCTTCAGCCCCCACGCACATAGTGCGGGGGTGCTCGCAGAAGACGCATTTTCACACTTAACCCAACGTCTTGGTCCTACAAAGGAGGTGATACCGCAGCGGGCCAGGCAACCAGACTATAATGCTTCAACACTTTCACTTAGCCATAGGAGTTTGACAATGAGACTCTTTAGGTAGCTCCTTAGTGGCAACTGCGCTCGTCTGAATTCGGGGCGCGTATGTGCCTGATCGGGAAGCGGCCCTTTGTTAAAGCGGAGGAATCCAATAGATTCCGATGGGTCATCGAGTGGCTGACCAGTCTCACGCTACATCATGACAGTCAGTTTTCGGCTTTCTCTACTGTGGTGCTCGCCCGGCCGAACCGGGGGCACAATCGCAGTAGTTCTCCTGGTGCTACCTTAGCCAATAGAGCGGAAAGTAAGGTAGCCGAACTCAGGAGCCGGGCAACCCAACATTTGACCAAAGACATGATTCGGAGCTGATGCATATAATGCCAAAACTCGCGACCCCGAACACTCCCTAAGGTGTTCGGTCTTTGTGAGTGCGGGCGAAACAACACTCTTTATTAAAAAAGCCCCTAGTGTCCAGGTACGTGCAAAAATTCTGACGTGGCCACATGCCAAGACGCCAGCCTCCTCCTTGGTTATATCAGAAATAAAAAACCAGGGGATGTGTAGCAACAAGAGACAGTAAGAAAGGTTTACGCAGGGTCTTAATCTAAAAAGAATCCTTTAGGACGGGTCCCTACTGCACGTCTGCGCCTGTGTCTCCGTTGTGCCGTATCCTGGACGGGCGCCGCACGACGTTCATCGTTAAAAGAGAGGAATTGAGTTGAAAACGGGTCGTGCGGAAAAAAGTTTAAAATAAGCAAAGTATAAAGTAAGATATATAAGATTGAGCTTTATTGTCTCTCATTGTATATGCGTGGAGCCCCTAGTGCGGGGGTATATGGCTTCTAGGCCTACATCAATGATGATTTTGCACTGAACTCGTCTATCCGCGTTCGTGGTCTTGAATGACCTATTTCGAATTTTTTGGCCGGTGAGGCCATTTTGCTGTGGGGCTGTCGAAGCGGCCACACAGTCCTCCGCTTGGGGAGGCGCACTTTAGTGCTTCCCCTTCAAAGAGATGATGCCTCGTGGACCGGGCATCTTAAGCGTAAGAGATGCATAATGCGGTATTGTGTTAAAGCGAGCGAAAGCTTCGCATCCCAGTAGTGCTTGATAGCGACTTGAGAACGGGACGATATGGAAGGTCAGCTTTTCGCGGCGGAGGTTATCGGCAGAGCCGAATATGACTTCAAGCCAGAGAAAACCCATACAATGGGTGTCCGGACCAGGTATTACCCCTTGAAAGGAGGTTTTGCTGCGGCGGATTCTTGCTGGGTTTATCCCCATGTGCTGGATTGTATCCTGATATATCAGGTTTGGTCCACTGCCGCCGTCCATAAGGACATTTGAAAACTAGAGTCCGCCAATTATTGGATCGAGTATCAAGGCAGTCCAGCCTATATTCTTGATATTCCTAGAATAATCTAGCTGATCGAAGATGATCGGTTTTGACAACCAGTGGCAGGACCCTTTGGGGATGGGCCATGTGGTGCGTAGCTTTACGGGCGCCGCACATTTTGTTATGTGAAGTGAGTTCACTGTTTTTACTTCTTGTGGGAAGTTCTTTTGTTTCCTGGTGCTCTGCTTTTGGGGTTCGTCCTCGTCTTCGCTTGGTTTGTCGAGCCCCTTGTGTTCGGCATTGAGTCTGCCGGATTGTTTGAAAACCCAACAGTCTCTGTGGGTATGGTTAGCAGGCTTACCGGGAGTACTGTATATCTGACATATCCTGTCCAGGATTTTGTTTAGGTTGGATGGATCGTCCCTGTTATCCTGGGGGGGCGATTTTTCCTGATTTTGTTGTGAGCCTTTGAATCCGGCATTGACTGCCGTGCTCTTCGGACTTTTGTCCTTAGTCCAGCGACGGTCCTTGTTGCGTCGCGGTTTTCCATTTCCATCCCTAGTTTCGGATGTACTTGGGTCGCTGGGGCTACACCTTGCCAACCAGCTGTCCTCCCCTTCACAAAAGCGGGTCATGAGGCTTGTTAGTGCGGCCATTGTTCTTTGCTTTTCTTGGCCGAGGTGTCTGGCGAGCCATTCGTCTCGGACATTATGCTTGAAAGCTGCTAAGGCTTCGGCGTCCGGACAGTCGACTATCTGATTCTCTTTAGTGAGGAATCTATTCCAGAACTGCCGAGCTGATTCTCCAGGTTGTTGAGTTATGTGACTAAGATCGTCTGCATCCGGAGGGCGGACATAGGTCCCTTGAAAGTTTGCTCGGAAAGCATCCTCGAGCTCTTCCTAGCTTCCAATTGTGTTTTCGGGAAGGCTTTTAAGCCAATGCCGGGCTGGCCCTTTAAGCTTAAGGGGTAGATATTTTATGGCGTGGAGATCATCTCCTCTAGCCATGTGTATGTGGAGGATATAATCCTCGATCCAAACTCCTGGGTCTGTTGTTCCATCATATGCCTCTATGTTTATGGGTTTGAATCCCTCTGGGAATTCATAGTCCAGGACCTCATCGGTGAAACATAGGGGGTGTGCGGCGCCCCTGTATTTGGGTGTGCCGGATTCTCATGATGGCTTCATAGCGTTGCTTACGAGAGCTTGCTTTCTTGGCCCATAGATGGACCTGACTGGGCCATGATGTGAATCCTTAAGTGGGTCGCATGCCGATTTAGGTGCGGCGCCGCTTGCCGCTTTATGGGGTCGTCTATCCGACCGTGTGGCTTTTTCATTTTTTGAATGCGAGGGCTCTAGGGCCTCTTCGTCGAATTCAGGCAGTAGCTTTCTTTTCGGATAGCTTTTAGTGCAGCGACTGTCGCCGTACTTATCTGTGGTATTGATTACTTTGCTCCATCTAATCCGGAGTGCATCTTCCGCTGTTTTTAGCTTCCGCTTCTGCTTTTTTAGGCTGCGTGCAGTTGCAACGAGCCTCTCGTGGAGATTCTTCTGCTCCATAGGTTTATTCGGCGTGAGGTCATCTGGAATGCCGTTTTCGCTGGAGGAGGGGTGTTCGGTTTCTCTATCCGTGTTGCCCTGTTCGGACGGTTGCTCTAAGGCCTGCTCGTCGTCTACCGGCTCGTCCTGCTCTATGGCTGGGTTTTTGTCGAGGCGGGGCTTGGGTCGGCGTTTACGCCGACGCTTTGATTGCTTTTTGGGGGGTCGATCCCCCGTCCCATCCCCTTTTTCCTCGTTGTTGCTTCCTATAGGGGTATCCACCAAGTACACATTGTGAGATGAGGTGGCTGTCCAATGCCCTATGGGCGTTGGTTCGTCTGTATCTCCTGCATCGTCATCCATGTTGTCGATGTCTCCGGAGTCGAAATTGAGCACGTCGTTTAAATTGTCGACAGTGGCTACCAAGTGGGTGGTGGGTGGGCTTTGAATTTCCTCACTGTCCGTATCCCACCCTCGCTGACTGTAGTCCGGCCAGGGCTCTCCTGATAAAGAGAGAGACTTAAGAGAATTCAGGATGTCGCCAAAAGGCGAATGCTGAAAGATGTCTGCGGCGGTGAACTCCATTATCGGCGCCCAATCGGATTCGATTGGGAGGGGCGCGGGGGGTTCGGAGTCCAGGGAGGAGTCCGGATCCTCGGAGTCACGGGTCGTGCAGAGTGCGGGGCTAGCGTTCGGCTCGATCGCTTTCGGGATCGCAGCCCCTGAGGTGACGTCCAACCGCACATCCTCAATTGGCGCAATAGGCTCCGAGTTAGGGGTCGGAACCGATGCGTGTGCGGCCTCTAGGACACTGTCCGGGGGCAGATCTAGATCATGCCCCTCGAGATAGTGCGGCGCGCATGGCCGTGGCTCGAGCCCGTCGAAGATCAAGTCTCCGCGGATGTCAGCCGTGTAGTCTAAGCTTCCAAACCGGACTTGATGGCCAGGGGCGTAGCTTTCGATCTGCTCAAGGTGGCCGAGCGAATTAGCCCGCAGAGAGAAGCCACCGAAGACGAAGATCTGTACGGGGAGAAAAGTCTCACCCTGGACCGTATCGTTGTTGATGATCGAAGGAGCCATCGGGCCCAAAGGCGACGACACAGAGGAACTCTCAATGAAAGCACCAATGTCGGTGTCAAAACCGGCGGATCTCGGGTAGGGGGTCCCGAACTGTGTGTCTAGGCCAGATGGTAACAGGAGGCAGGGAACACTTTGTTTTACCCAGGTCGGGCCCTCTCGATGGAGGTAATACCCTACTCCTGCTTGATTAATATTGATGATATGGGTAGTACAAGAGTAGATCTACCACGAGATCAAGGAGGCTAAACCCTAGAAGCTAGCCTATGGTATGATTGTTGTGTATGGAGTTGATTGCCTACGGACTACAACCCTCCGGTTTATATAGACACCGGATAGGGTTAGGGTTACATAAAGTCGGTTAAAATGGTAGGAGATCTTGAATATCCGCATCGCCAAGCTTGCCTTCCACGCCAAGGAAAGTCCCATCCGGACACGAGACGAAGTCTTCAATCTTGTATCTTCATAGTCCAGGAGTCCGGCTGAAGGTATAGTCCGGCTACCCGAACACCCCCTAATCGAGGACTCCCTCAATCGGCCTTGAAGGTCGAACCAGACATTGTCGAAAGTCCGAAGCGCCTAGAATCTGGAGCCTAGGGTGTTGGAACTCGAGGCGACGGGCGAACTCGTTTGAGATTGGAAAAAGGAGTAAGGCCTTGGTCTCTTTATAAGAGGTTGAATACCAAGAGCCCTCCCCGTAACCGTTTGGGACTCGCCTTTAATCGAGAAAACATGCTAACGAGCACGATTGGGTTACCCACGTCCGTATTGATGAGAATCCCGTAAAAGGGGAGCACACGATCTCTGCTTTGACAAGACGTGCCAAGGAAACCGCCTCGCAAAACACGCTGAGGTGGAAAAGGGAAAACGATTCGAGTGAAGGACTTGGCTGTAGTGTGATAACGCACTGCGGAATACGTCAGCAGATTTGATTTGTGTTATTCTCTCCATGGCAATATGTGGAAGCTTATTTTTGCAGAGCCGGACACTACTCTTGGTGTTTACAATCTTCTATGAAGGACTTGGAGGTGGAACCCGCCTTGCAATGCCGAAGACAATTTTGCGTGCTGGACTCGTCGTCATTGAAGCCTGGTTCAGGGGCTACTGAGGGAGTCCTGGATTAGGGGGTGTTCGGGAAGCCGGACTATACCTTCAGCCGGACTCCTGGACTATGAACATACAAGATTGAAGACTTCATCCCGTGTCCGGATGGGACTTTCCTTGGCGTGGAAGGCAAGCTTGGCGATGCGGATATTCAAGATCTCCTACCATTGTAACCGACTTTATGTAACCCTAACCCTATCCGGTGTCTATATAAACCGGAGGGTTGTAGTCCGTAGGCAATTAACTCCATACACAACAATCATACCATAGGCTAGCTTCTAGGGTTTAGCCTCCTTGATCTCGTGGTAGATCTACTCTTGTACTACCCATATCATCAATATTAATCAAGCAGGAGTAGGGTATTACCTCCATCGAGAGGGCCCGAACCTGGGTAAAACAAAGTGTTCCCTGCCTCCTGTTACCATCCGGCCTAGACGCACAGTTCGGGACCCCCTACCCAAGATCCGCCGGTTTTGACACCGACACCTAGCCTCGCTCATCCATCCGGGTCTACTCCACCGAGAGAGACCTTTGCCTCCTCGGAGAAGATCCACTTAGATCCAAGACACCTAATGGGAAGACCTCAAGACATCCTCATGGAGAAAAACTAGTTACCTATGTATCGTCCTTTGTTGGATTCGGACCGTGTATCTCTTTGGGTTTCGAGGATCTAGCATATGTGTGACCTAATCTTGTTGTTTTGAGTGATTCTCTCATGTTTCCCTTCGTGATTTCTCCTCGTGTTCTTCATGTTCATTGTGGGATCCGCTCCTTTCATGAAAGATTGGCCATCTGGGGTTCCACCCTACATTAGGCAGTCCTCCCACCTTGCCGAGGCCAAAACCTCTCCCGCCAAGAAATCTGCGGTTGCGGGAGTTGACTCCAGCTCCCAGTCCGGCTCGGGCTCCTCACGACATTCGTCCTCCTCGGAGCCCCCTGCGCCTTAGCAGAGCCCAAAGCTGCCGGGGAGTTCTGTTGTTCCGCCTCAGAAGAGAGGTCAAGCGCCCTCGCCGCCCATTGAGTTTGAGCTGAACTCCATGCTCATCGATGAGGAGTAACGGAGCATGACCCCTTTCTCTTGCAGTTGTTTCAGTACACCTACTTACTCTTGTTGACTGATCTTTTTCTTGCTGCCATTGTCAGGGAGGAGGAGATAGAGACCCTCATCCATCAGTCCAAGCAGCTCAAGAGTGCATGGGCCTGTCGGGGAGCAGCACAAACGACCTGCCACCAAGCCCCCAGCGAGGAAGCACGGGATTGGCCCCTCCTGTGGGGAGCGACGTAGGAGATATCTCAACTTCCTCGGCCAGAAGAGGAGAGGAGATCCAGGACGAGCCCCTCCAGAAAGGACCAACTCCGCCCGCTGATCAAATCGAGGAGCCCTCGATGATGGCTTCAATAGGAGAGCTTGCCTAGGACAACATCGCGGTTGCTGTGGGAGGGGACGGAAACCATGGCCCAGCAACTGATGTTGCTGGGGAAACTGAGGCCTCCACCCAGTAGACTCCTCCGGGTAATCCTTCCCCATCCCATTCTTTTTTTCTCTTCTCTTTTTTTACCAACTTGCTTCATGCTTAGGGCTTTCCTGATATCTCTGCTTCTTGTCGTCTTCGTTTGCAGCCCCTCAGGCTTAAGAACCTAAACTGCTGGAAGAAGTGGCCAACATCAGGGGAGATGCCGCGGATGAAGCCGCCAAGATTGCCGCTGCGGAGGAGCAGGAACATGCTGCCAAGGGTGCCATGAGCCCCCGACGGAGACAGAGCAGATCACCGGCAGCGTGCGAGGGGTGGGAGCCCCGGTCAAGGAGAAGGTTCCCCTCCAGTCCATGGATCCCCTCCCCTAATTTGGTACCTGCATGGAGGGTTCCTCGCGGCCACCCTCGAGCCATTTGGCGCTGGTGCTCGCATAGCCTGGGCTTGGAGCCCCCGTCTCGTCAGCGCGGAACTTGACAAGGAGCTCCAGCGCATCCCGGCGTCACTGTACCAAGGAGTCGAGGAGGTCGATGATTTTGTTTCTGTCGTGATGGACTTTTCTTTCATGGAGTCCATGGCGGCAGGCATTAAGGAGATGCAGGGCCGGCATAGCCAGAAATGGCATGTGCTCAAGGAGTAGCGCAAGTCTGCCAACAAGGTGGACTAGTAGTTGAGGTACAAAAGTAACGAGCTACGTGACTGGCATGACAATCAAGTCCAGGTCTTGATGAAGCATCAAGAGACCATCTCGATGGAGAGGGAGCATTTCATGGCCCAGGAGGCCCACATGGCGGAGCGCAAGGCGCTTCTGGACACCAGGGAGCAGGATATCTCTTCCCGGGAAGAGAAGCTCGAGGACACCCTCCGTGCCAAGGATGATGACCTGGAAGCCCTCGTGGAGCAGCGCACCAAGGAGCTAGATGACAAACACAAGGCCGCCCTAGATGCCCTTGCCACTGACTCTGCCACCAAGCTGAAGAAACTCCCTGATGACCTTGCCGCCGCATCTTCTGCCAAAGCTGACCTCGACCAACAGGTGGCCAACCTGATGGAATATCTTGCCGGTAGCGCCAAGGAGGTCTCGACCCTCGAGGAGGAGGCGCAGAAAGCAGAGATCCTTCTGAAGGATATACAATCATAGCTCTCCTCCAAGAGTCAAGGCCTCGAGAGCGCTAACGTCACCATTGAAGACCCGAAGGCCAGGATCAGCACCTTGAAGAGCTTGGTAGAATCCAGTGGGGCCCGTGAGCAGCAGCTGAGAAAGGACCTGGACACCGCAAGGCTCCTTCGGAAGGATGCAGAGGGAAAGTTGGAGAATCATTTCGAGAAGGTCAACCTCTGGACCAAGAGCTTGATCGACATTGCCGGGCGTCTCTCTACTCAAACTACAGCAATGGGCACGGAAGGGCCACTCTTTTCGGTCAGCAGGCAGGAGGTCCCTAGCGTCAAGCTAGGGGTCTTCTTCAATGAGCTGATCGACAAGCTGAAGGCGCATGAAGAGGCAAGGGCCGGTCACTTCACGACGGAATCCCGTAAGCTTGCCCGCGATGCCCTCTTCATGGTTTTGAGCAACATCGCCTGCAGTAACCCGGACATCAACCTCGCCGATGGCTTCAAGAGGCTGCCGGAAGGCGCGGATGTTCCTGTCACCGAGGAGAAGGCTGCCCACCTTGCTGCCAAGGTCCTTTCTGTCCCAACGGCTCCACGCGGCCGCCAGGCCCGGCGCTGAACTATTCTCATCACTGCACTATCCTCTAACAAATCATGATGCATGCCCTATGTTTAGACATTGTTCTATTTATGCTCACGTGAAACTCATGTTTTTGCTTAATCTTAATTGCGTGTCTACCCCTCTAGAGAGCGCCTGTCAGTGTTCATATGGTTTGTCCCTATGCATGTTTTGGTTGCCTATCGGTATCATATTTACCGGCATTCATCTTGGCGTGGATGGGTCCCGACAGGTTTTTCCTTGGTAGTTCTCGACACAGCCGCTCATTTTGCGGGAAGGCCTAAAACAGAATGAGGGTGCAAACAAAGAAACTAGCAAGGTGCCATTACACGAAGGATTTCTTCATACGAACACTTCAATGCCCTAGGGATAAACGAAAGCGAAATATTAAACTCATAAGAGAGCAAGGACTGCGTGGACCTAGCTTTTGTCCTCGCTTCCTCCCATCCCCTTCAGCCGCGAGCGCTTGCCGCATTTGCATGCTTCGGAAAGGATGGATGATGTGTGCATAGTTCTCATGCTCCCGGCAGTGGCCGATAAGAAAAATCATATGTATCTTGTGGTGGTACGATCTGTTTTTCTCTCCTCCACTCCATACTTCTCAAACAATCTGGTAGCGGCTGACATAGAAGTCACGCTACCGCGGACGGCCTTGCCGAAGCACACTTGCTAGGGCGTCGATCAACGGATTCGCACCGGCTCTCCACTCAGGATTTCCCTAAACAGGGTAAATATTGAATTGAGCTTCGCGCGGTACTCATCAACATTGATGATGCTAAAACCCGGAGTGGCTCGATTGTCGATTAGTGAGAGTGGTGGAAAGAGAAACCTTGTACCTATGTGCTTTGTCCCTTTCCCCTAGACGGGGCTTGCTTGGTGATCATGCTGCCCGAACTGTAGGGGTTGGTTTGCTGCCGCCGTTATAGATTCTTGCTGCTATAGCAATTGTGGTGGAGGGAACTAATGGGGATTGAATAGGGTGTGGGGAAAGCAACATCGCTCCCCCTTTGTGTTCTCATCACTTCCCGCCTTTTCTCGAGCATCATGGATGATGAAGCCGTTGATGAAGAAAGCGATGATGAAGAGCTTGCGTCATTCTCTTGCTTGTGATCGTCGAGCTTGTGGTCGAAGTAGTCCCTTGTACGTTGCTCGAAAAGTCGCAATTCGGCGGCAAGGTTGTTGATGCGTTCACTCATAGCTTGTTGCTCTTGATGCAAAGCACGTTGTGCACCAAAGAGGAGACTCTTGGTGACGAAGGAGTTCATGTCGTCGTCTTGCTCCATGAAGAGTGGGTTGGTAGAAGTACTTGGCCTATCCATCATTCCAAGACAAATGTGAGTGGTAGAAAGAGAAGAACGAATACCAAATGTACCTTAACCGAAGTTGAAAGTGAATCGATGATCACTCCAATGTAGGACAAGGAAATAGCCCAATTGGTATGAATTCTCGTCGGTTTCTCACACTTACACAAGTAAAAGCTTATGGTGGAGCTTGGTTAGGATGGTGGTACAATTTTTAATGTGAATGTAAGCAAGATTCAAAAATGTTGGAAAAGATTCGCAAGATGTAATGTAACAAGTAGACCAAGCATATACGGCACACGGAAACACACGCGCAAAAAGATAAGTGGGGTTGTGCAACCAAGGGTGAGCCAAAATGTGGAAGCCACAAAAATGCTCTTGTTGCACAACACTGGAGAGAAGCTAGCACGATTGCATGATAGGCGGATACAAGAACTTGTGCACAACCTACTTAGCAAAAATGCAACGACTTCTATTCCAAATATGTTTCATGCAAGGTGTTGCTATGATATGATCCAAGATGATCGAGTATGACAATCTTAATGTTGTATGATGCTATGGTTCTTGCTTGAAAGCTCTTTTCTTAAAAGCTTATTTGGCTCTTTGATGTTTGAGCTCTTTTCTCATGCAATGCGTGATGAACCAAGATAGCAAGTGAGTATGCGGTGACAACTTTGTGACACAAGAGATGATACCAATATAGGCAACAATGATGTATGTATGCGATGGGAAGTATGATCACTAATGTGCACAAGTATCGTTGCCGGCAATACTCAATGGCTAGTCTCGATGGGTAAGCAACGCAAAGGAGTAAGGCTATGATGGCTATCACTGTAATGACAAGATTGATAAGTCCAATACCAAGATGAGGTTACCGGTCTTGGTTTCAAAATGGTGGCACGAATACCAAGTCGTAGGCGAGGTGGTCGTTGTTGATGATGCGTCCGTGGCGAAAATGAGCGGCGGTGATGTCGATGTCAAACCGTACCTAGATAGCCGAAACACGAAAGGATACAGTACCGCAACTCAAATTCTCAAAACCAAGTGCGACAAAAAGCGTCAGAGTAGGTAGCGGGTAAGTGGTGGTGTGGTTGGGGGTATTGGAAAAGTTTGCGGAAGTCGGTGGTGGTGTAGCGGATGATGTGGTGGAAGCCTAAACAAAATTTGAGCGAAATCAGTTTTTAGAGTAGCGGTTGTCCGGAAATGGACAGATGTCCGGTCGCCGGACGTCTAGTAATGTCGGAAATCCGCTAATTTCCGCTCGGTTTAGAGGTTCCGGTCGTCCGGTAAGGTCGGACATCCGGTGGTTCCTGCGGCTCCGGACGTCCGGTAAGTTGCGGTCGTCCGGTGGGCCGGGGTCAAAATTGACAGGATTTCATGGATTTTGGATGGATTTCGAGGTGGAGATAGTGGGGGATGGCTAGATCCACTTGCAACACAACAGTCACGGATCAAAACCAACAAAACATCATCAAAACTCACAAAACACAAGAAAAAATTTTGGGGCTATTTTTGTGGGGATTTGCGGATTAGGACGAAAAACAACAAAATCAAGCTAGAAAACGAAGAGGGGGCTCGGAAACCATGATCAACCTTGCTCTAGATACCAAGATGATGTAGGGTAGAGACCCTAATCGCCCGATCTTTCACGAAAGGAGCGGATCCCGGGGAAATCATGAAGAACACGGGGAAGAACGGAGGGAAAACACAAGAGGAAATCACTAAACCGACATGAATAAGTCACACATGGGATAGATCCTCGAGTACATAGGTAGAGATACACCAATCCACGGACAACTAAGGACGATACACGGTAACCGGTTCTTCTCCGTGGGGAGGTCTTGAATCCACAAGGGGATCTTCCCGTAAAGGGGGCTAGAATCCGCTTGGGGGATCTTCTTCGGTGGAGGCTCGAATCTCCGCGGAGAAGGTAACCAAGTGGATGAGCAAAGCTCTCTCTCACAAATATGAGCTAAACATTTGCTAACCCTAGAAAGGAGGTGGGAGAGGTCTATTTATAGTCTAAGTGCAAATGGGGGCGAAAGTAGGGGTACGTGGGCCTCGGGCCCGAATCTGGACGCAGCCAGGTACCGGACATCCGCTGGTGGCCGGTCGTCCAGTGTCTTAGGAGCGGCCGGTCATCCGGTGTCCTCCGGATGTTCGCTGGTTTTGCTCTGTGATGGGGGTGCCGGATGCCCGGAAACGTCGGACTTCCGCTGATGTCGGCTCGGATGCAGGTGCGCCGGTCGTCCGGTCCGGACCGGACGTCCGCTCGTTTGCTTCGGGTGCAGGGGCACCGGTTGTCCGGTCTGGACCGGACGTCCGCTCGCTGGGGCTCGGTTGAGGCTTCAGGCGCCGGACATCCGGTCCCGGCCGGTCGTCCGGTGGCTGGGACTTTTCCTTCAGCCCTCCTTCTTCTCCGTCTTCTCGTCCATCTTCCTCTTCTTCTTGTCCTTGCTCCTTATCTTCTCCATGGTACCTGAGTATGCACAATGTGTCCATATGAGGTAGTAGCCATGCTTCATGTGCATCAAGGTGGAATTGTGAGAGGAGAGATGTCACCTCGGTTTCAAGAGCTCTTGCACGTGATCGAGTCATGGGTCCACTAGGCACTTGATGAGACAATGGTTGGTCCATGGGGATGACCTTGGGATGCTCCGCATCATCATGTTCCCATTTTCCTAGTGAATCTTCCTCAGCAATTTTTCAAAGTTTCTGTCAGACAGAAGCCATTGTGAAGGAAGTACTAGCTAGGAGTACCCCAAATGAGTTTAATTTTTGCACACTCCTTCATGTGTTCATATTATCACCCTCCTCAAATTTTCAGCCTCATCCAATCATCTATGTGAGCACATCATCAAATCTTTGATTCTGTTAATATTTTCAGGTTGTGAAGCAAGTATAATTTATATTGCTTCATTAATTCTGAAAAATTACCAGATCATGTTCCTACCAAAATAACTCCTCTTCACCAAATTTGGATCATTTCAACAATCCATTTTCTCTCCAATATTATTCCAAGTTTTTGGAAAGAGAGGATAGATGTGAAGGAAGTACCATTTTGGCAAGTCCATTTGGTATGAAATTTTTACAGCATATTCATATGTCCATATCCTTAGGCCTTGCCAAATTTCAGCTCAAGTAGCTACTCCATGTGAGTGAATCATCTAAATCCCTTTTCTGGACCAATTATGCTGTTACAAAGCAACCATGATTTATATTGGTACATTTCTCCTCAAACTTAACAGGATCATAGTCCTTCTTAACCTAATCACCCCAGACATCATATTTGGCCTATAGCCCCTCTCTGTTGAGAACATCATTGCACCCAAGTTTGCTATAGAGAACTTTAGGTGATCGCTCCCATATAAACACAGTACCCCAGATCAAGCCATAACCTCCTAAATGATCTATCTTGGAAAGGCTATCTGCTAGACAACGTTTTGGGTGCCAGAGAGCACTGGATGCCCCGGTTGACACGGTGTCCGTGTTGTTGGCGCGATGGTGCATGCGCTCTGCAGCGTTTGGCCGCGTCCAGGACGTCGCCTAGTTCCGGCCCCTCCCCCTCTCGTCGTTCCTTTGCCCCCATGCATGTTTAGGAGGACTCCTCATCGTTGCCTTCACCCTGAACCCCTCTCCCCCTCCTGTAGCTCGCTCGTCGGCGCTCGCCGCCGCGTGCCCGCGGACGAACAGTGCCCGGCAGCCTCTGTTCGCACCTCGGCCTCTTCCTCCCTGTGCCCCTTGGCCTCCTCTGCCCCGTGAGCTCCCACCTGTTCCGCTCCCGTCGCCTAATGTCGAGCTTGCGAGCGTTCCCACGTGCCCGCGCCAACGTCCAGCTCAGCCACCTCTCCCCTCGGTTATTTAAGCTGCCCCGACACCGGTTCTCGTCGCCACTAGGCCTCCCTCACTCTCAATTGACCCCCGACACCACTAAAACGAGTCAGGAGGTCTTCCTTCCCCGTCTCCGGCGAGGCATTAGCCGCTCGACCCTCTCCCTAACCCCACCTTTCCGGTCCACCTTTGCGCAAACTAACTACACCACCAAGCTCAGGGAAGCTCCTTGAGCTCTCCTCCACTCTTCATCCTCTCCTCCGACGCACCAGAGCATCATGTCGTTTTCCCCCGAAGCCCCCGTCCGCCGACGTCAAAGCCGCCGCCTCTGTCCACCCCGCCGGCCGTGGATGGTACTCTCAGATGCACCTCGTCCTACCGATTCCATCGGTGGTCCGAGCTCCACTAGGGACGGCCGGAGCTGCCGGGACGGCCACCAGTGCCAGTCCTGCCCTCTGTTCTGCACAGGCGAGCGGGAGGTTGGAGAAGAAAGAGCCCAGATCAGGTGGGCCCCACCCCACGGACCCTGCTAGTGAGCCCCTCCACCGTTGATCCCGCCTCGCCACGTCATTGAAGTGGAAACATATTCCACAGAATACGTTTTCGCTACAATGTAAGCGCACTTTGCCTCCGTTTCGGGCTTAAATACGTTTTCTTCGCTGGAAGGCGTATTCTCAGCGTGCTTTTTGTTTTCCAGCCAGGGGCCTGTTTGTGAAGATTCTTTTGCAGATTGGTACCTACACTTCATCTACCTATATCTTTTTGCTCACAAGTTCGATTCAGGTGATTCCAAAGCCTATTTCTTTGTATCGTCGAGCCCGTTCCAATGGGATCATTTTCACCAAGTGTAAACATTATTAAAATGACCATTTTGCCTTTGCACTTAAGAAGCCCCCTCCGAGAGAGAATGATTTCTGGCGATTCTTTTCGCGAGCTTCTCGCACTTCTTCCCGGTGAATCCATCCACTCCAGGCAAGCCACACCCTCAATTTGCATTATTGCAATGCAATGCCATGGTTTAAATTATTTAAACTTATTTAAAATATTGCATTAGCTATATATGATTTATTCATGGCATTCTTGGAGTTGTGTTGATCTTGCTACTGCCATGATGTTGATTGGATTCCTAGGACTAATATTTTGCAGATGATGAGGATGACATGTTGCCATTGGATTATTAGTGGCTATTATGATTATTTTCATGATGGTATTTCATATTATGCTTTGGAGTATTACTTTGGATATGATGTCATCATGTGGGTTTATTGTTATCTAGCTTCCTCTTGTTATTGAATTAGTAGTATCTTGGTACTTGGATTCTTTATGATAGTAGTGCTATGCTACCCTCGGAGTATTATGTTATGACTATATTATTCTCTGGATTATGTGTTGGATATTGCTATGACTTGGATTACAGGTTGATAGATGATATTGGAGTATCAGTTATCACAGATCTATCTTGGGGATAAATTCCTAATGGGGTCTATTGTCATGTGATAGAGGCAAAGTTGTCTCGTCTTTCGATGAGAAGTTGATTGTCGTTTCGGTGGAGTAGACTTTGACGATCTGACTACGAACGTGCGAGGACATCGCGCCTTAGCAATCGCTAAACCAACTCTGAGAGGTTATTGACCACGCCGGAGCATGATCAACCTGACCAAGAGGGTCTATTTCTTACAAGAAAACGAAGAAAAGAAACTGAGATTGCAATCTGGATATTGTGAATATAAAATGAAAGCTTTATTGATCAAGGTGGGATCCTGTGACATCTTGGTCTGGTCGTTGAACACAAACGAAGTACGTGAAGTTGCAGCTATGGCGAACTTTTAATCTAAAAAAAACCCAAAGTCTAAACGATGCCCTAAGGCCTGTATATATGGAGGAAGAGGGGGAACTTTTGTGGCCCTTGGGGGAGGGGTCCGAAACCAAACCTATCTCTTGTTTCCCCACTCATATGACTCTAAAAATAGCGTATACTTATTTATTTCGAAATTACATGGGCCTGGCTCAATAATTAGATGACGCAACACCTATAATAGCCTCTGGACAAAATTTGTGAAGTGGCATCTTGTATATTTTGTCCAAGACTTCATGCACTCATTACGGTGGCTTCAAAGTCCTGAAATCATCAATTGAAACTCCATTCTTGTTTCCCTTGCGCATGCCATCATCTCCATGCTTATTCTTGCTCCAATGTTCATCCTTCTCCAAGCTAGGCCCTTCATTTGTAAGCAAAACAAATGTATCCAATTTAGGTAGCATCATATTCTCATGAACATTAGAATCATTACCAAGAAAAGAAAGTACCTAGTAATTTAATTGGCGTGCACGAGCACTAGTAATTATTCCAGTATGTATAGTAGAAGGGGCTATGGGTGTAACAATGGTATTGATGTCCTCATCATCCTCCCCTTCTTGAAATGAAGTCGTCCTCGACAAAAGCTCATCTACCTCACCCAAATAAGGCTTCAAATCTGCAATGTTAAAAGTGGGACTAACCCCAAAATCTACAAGCAGCTCAAGTTTATAGGCATTATCATTTATTTTCTCTAACACCTTAAAAGGACCATCAGCACGTGGCATTAGCTTTGATTTGCGCAAATCAGGAAATCTATCCTTATGCAAATGTAACCAAACAAGATCTCCAGGTGCAAAAACAACATGTTTTCTACCCTTATATCCAGCCAGTTTATATTTAGCATTCATATGCTCAATGTTTCCCTTAGTAAGCTCATGCATTTTTCAAATCAATTCAGCACATTGTTTAGCATCAAAATTAACCTTCTCCGAAGATAGAAGAGGCAACAAATCAATATGATGCGGAGCATCCCAAGGTCATCCCCATGGACCTACCTACGTCTCCTATGACACCACTTGGACCAATGACTAGGGCTTGAGCAAAGACTACTGAAGATAAGGTGAATTCGCTCCTCTCCGAACTACCACTTTCTATACATGAGACATGGCTACTACCTCAAGTTGAAACACTATGTGTGATCAGGTACCTGGAGGAAGGCCACAGAGCAGCAACATCCAACGGACAAGACGGCGAGGACATCGAGTGTGAAGGACAAGAAGAAGAGCTGCCGCTGAAGCTACAGCCACCGGACGACCGGTCAGTACTGGATGTCCGGCACCTGAAGCCTCAGCCTACCCAGGTCCCAGCCAATGCAAACTACAGCGAGCGGACGTCCGGCCAGGACTGGACGACTAGCGCCACCACACCCAAGCCAAAAACAGCGAATGTCCGAAGCGACCGGACGGTGCCACCTCAACCGAGCCAAAGTAAGCGGAAGTCCGGCGACTCCCGGACGTCCAGACACCCACGAGCCACCGGACGACCGTAACCCACCGGACACTCGGTACCAGACTGCGCATAGTTTCGGGCCCGAGGCCCATGTACCCCTTCACTTCTCCCCCCCATTTGCACTAAGACTATAAATAGACCTCCTCCTCCTAGTTAGGACAGCGTTGTGATAGCTCATATGTGAGATAGAGCCTCGCTCATCCATCCAGATCTACTCCACCGCGAGGGACCGTCACCTCTTCGGAGAAGATCCACTTGGATTCAAGACCCCCACTAGGAAGACCTCAAGACCTCCTCACGGAGAAGAACCGGTTACCCTATGTATCGTCCCTTGTCGGATTTGGACCGTCTGATCTCTATGTGTACTCGGATCTAGCATATGTGTGACCTAATCTTGTTGGTTTGAGTGTTTTCTCCGTTTTTCCCCGTGTTTCCCTTGTGTTTCCCCCTTGTGTTCTTCGTGTTCATCATGGGATCCACTCCTTTCTTGAATGATCGACCCTCTAGGGTTCCACCCTACATCATCTTGGTATCATGAGCCACGTTGATCACGATTTGAGAGCCTCCCCTCTTCGTTTTCTGGCCTTGATTTTGTTGTGTTCTTCGCCAATTTCAAAAATCCCCACCAAAAATAGCCCCAATTTGTTTTTGTGATTTGTTAGTATGATGAAGTTTTGTTGGATTCGATCCATGGATTTCACTTGCCATGAGTGGATCTAGCTTTCCCCCATCGTCCCCACCATTTCCATCCATAAAATCGCTCGGATTTGACCAATTTTGCCACCTCCACCTGGAAACCTAGTTGTTCGTCCCGTGCCCGAAATCGCCCAGGCACCGAACGCCCGCCAGTCACCGGACGTCTGATCACCGGTCGTCTAACATCCACCAGACGTCCGATGTTCCCTGATGAAACTGATAAAGTTCAGTTCGGACACCACCACCTCTCCACCTCCACCTCCGCATATGCACCCCATTAACCCTTCCACTTCCGCATACGCACCCCAATACCACAATCTCTTTTCCGCAACCACCATTGCTTACTCGCTTCGCACTCCGACACAATTTTGACACATTTTGCTTTGAGAATTTGAGTTGCATATTCCGTTTCCTAACGTGTTTCGGCTACTTAGGGACGGTTCGACATCAACATCACCGGCTCTCATCTTCGCCACGGATTTGTCATCGACAACAACCACTCCACCATTTTGACACCATACAGTAAGCAAGAACGGTAACATCATCTTGGTATTGTGATATCCCATCATTATACACTCTTGCCATTACATTGATAACCACCATAGCCCAATTTTGTGTATCTTACCCATCGAGACTAGTCTTTGAGTATTGTCGGCAACATCACTTGTGCACATTAGTGGTCATACTTCCCATAGAATACATACCATATCATCGTGGTGCATATCTTGGTATCATCTTTTGTGTCACAAAGTTGTTATTGCAAACACAATTGCTATCTTGGTTCATGAAGTTTTGCATGATAAAGAGATCAAAAGAGAAAGAGCCAAACGAGCTTTTAAGCAAAAGGGAAAGATAAGCAAAGAGCTTTTAAGCAAAAGGGAAAGATAAGCAAAGAGCTTTTAAGCAAGAACCATAGCATCATACTACATAAAGATTGTCATACTCGATCATCTTGGATCATATCATCGGAATACCATACATATAACATACTTGGGATAGAAGTCGTTGCATTTTTGCTTAGTAGGTTGTGCACAAGTCTTCATATCCGCCTATTGTGCAATCATGCTAGCGTCTCTCTAGTGTTGTGCAACAAGAGCATTTTCGCGGATTCCACATTTTGGCTCATTCCTTGGTTGCATGACCCCATTTATCTCTCCGTGTGTGAGTTCCCTTGTACAATATCTTGCTATTGGTCGACTTGTTGCATTAAAAAATTGTGAATCTTTTCCAACATTATTGAAGCTCACTAACAATTGCATCAAATTTTGTGCCACCATCCTAACCGAGATCCACTATAAGATTTTACTTGTGTAGGTCCGAGGAACCGACAAGAATTCGTACCAATTGTGCTATTTCCTTGTTCCACATTTGAGTGATCATTGATCCATCTTCAACATTGGTCAAGGTACATTTGGTATAAGTTCTTCTCTTTCTCCCACTCACATATTTGCTTGGAATGATGGATATGCCAAGTACTTCTACCAACCCACTCTTCATCGAGCATGACGATGACATGTCCTCCTATGTCACAAAGAGCCACCTCTTTGGTGCACAATGAGCTTTGCATCAAGAGCAACAAGCAATGAACGAACGCATCGACAACCTCTCCACCAACTTGCGACTCCCCGAGCAACGTACAAGAGACTACTTCGACAACAAGCTCGATGACTACAAACAAGAGAATGATGCAAGAATGGACGAGACTCGTGCTTTGTTGCTCAACCGCTATTCTTCCACTTCGTCCTACTCAAGACGGAGCCGCTCAAGTCGACACTCCGACGACACCATCTCTGGCTCAAGTACTCCAACATCGAACACTCTTCGTCATGCCGTGCGTCAAGATCGTCAAGAAAACCGCAATCCTCTACACGACAACGACTCTCAAGAGCAACAACACCGTCAAAACCAAGCTACTTTTGCGCAAGCAAGAGAACGGCAACGACAATGCCATCAAGAAGAGGAAGAGTGAGCGCGATAACACCAAGATGCACAAGAGGCCGAGGCACAACATCAAAAACAACAACTATGAGAAGCTCAAGCACTTGAGGTGCAACGTGCACTCTGAGATTCAAGTCGAGCCGTAGCCACACGCAACCGGAAAAATCGGGAGCACCAAGAAGCGCTTTGCGATGAAGTTCAAGAGAGGATTTATCAATCAAGAGTGCATCGTCAAGTTCGTCAAGCTCCTCCATAAGCTTGACAAGAACCTCAAGTTCACCAAGAGCAAGAAGACAATGGAAATCCTCCAAGACAAGAGCAAGTTGAGGGAGACAATCCTCCTCGTCAAGGACGTCATCATCCCGACCCCAACACAATGAAGAGCAATGATACGGCAAGCTAAAGTTCACCATGCCCATGTTCGATGGAAGTAATGATCCCGAAGAGTACCTTTAATGGGCATTGAAGGTTGATGAAATGTTCCGCTTTCACAACTATGGGGCAGAGAAGAAGATCGCGGTGGCATCCCTTGAGTTCCAAGACTACGTCCTCATTTGGTGGGAACAAGTCATTGAGCGCCGTGAGTCAAGAGGTGAACCACTCATCACTACTTGGGTGCAAATGAAGGATGTCATGAGAGCATGTTTCGTGCCAACATACGACAACCACGACCTCTTCAAGAAACTCCAACTCCTCAAGCAAGGAACCAAGAGTGTTGAAGAATACTACAAGGAAATGGAGATTGCCATGATACGAGCCAATGTTATGGAAGATGATGAGCAAACTATGGCACGTTTCTTGAATGGACTCAATCATCCTATCAAGAAGATTGCAGACTTCCAACCATACTCGAACCTCATCAAGCTAGTGCATCAAGCTACCAAGGTGGAATGTCAAGTGCAAGATGACTTCAAGTATGCCAAGTTTTCATCCAAGAACTACGGCTTCTCCAACACCCAAGCATCAATGACTCCAACACCTTCTACCTCAACCAAGCCATCTACAAGCAACGACGACAAGTCAAGTTACAAGAAAACTTCGACAACCTCAATTCGTCCTCCTACAACAAGCAACTTCAAGCTGAGAGCTTCATCATCCTCTACCCCAACCGATGAGACCATCAAGACAAGTTCCTTCAAATGTTTCACATGCGGCGGCCGAGGCCACAAGTCTTTCGAGTGTACCAACAAACACACCATGATCTTCAACGAGGATGGTACATATGACTCCATGAGTGAAGGAGAAATGGAAGCCCTTGAGCAAGTGGCCATGCACCGGCAAGTGAACGAAGATGAAGATGATCAAGTCTTTTGTGACGAAGATTCAAGCCCCGCTCTTGTTGTCTCCAAGGTCTTGACACTTCAACATCAACAAGAAGAAGACCAAAGATGCCATATCTTCCATACCAAGGCCGTCTTCAATGGGTGGTCCATCAAGGTCATCATCGATGGAGGGAGTTGCCATAACTTAGCAAGTGAAGAACTATGCTCCAAGCTCCAATTAGTCAATATAAAGCACCCACATCCCTACAAGGTTCAATGGCTAAGAGATTCTGGCACTATCCAAGTCGAGCATAGGTGTAACGCCCTCGATGCGGCTATAGCTCCCACGTGTCGAGGCACGACTTAGAGACATAACCGCATTGAAAGCAATGTCGCAAGTTAGGAAATCATCACAACATCCCATGGAATATATATATTAAAAGGGGAGATGCATAGTTGGCTTACACTCGCCACGTCACATCAAAGTACATAAATAACATCCATCACACAAACACTCATGGCCCGACTACGGCGCCAAAATAGAAGAAAACCCAACATGCGACAAGGCCCTGAATCGAACCCCAACTAGGCACCACTACTGATCATCGGGAAAGGAAACATAATAACGCTGAGAGTCCTCGTCGAACTCCCACTTGAGCTCGTAATCATCACCTGGAGAGGAATCACCTGGACCTGCATCTGGAGTTATAGTATCTGTGAGCCACAGGGACTCAGCAATCTCGCACCCTCGCGATCAAGACTATTTAAGCTTATAGGAAGGGGTAAGGCAAATATATATGGAGCTGCAGCAAGCGACTAGCATATGTGGTGGCTATCTTATTCACAAAAGAGAGCGAGAAGAGGAGGCAAAGCACGAGCGAGAAGCTAGAAGGCAACCTACGCAAACATTACTCCAACACCGTGTCCACTTCCCGGACCCCGCCGAGAAGAGGCCATCACGGCAACACACTCGGTTGATTCATTTTAATTAATTAAGGTTCAAGTTATCTACAACCGGACATTAACAAATTCCCATCTGCCCATAACCGCGGGCACGGCTTTTGAAAGTTCAATCCCTGCAGGGGAGTCCCAACTTAGCCCATGACAAGCTCTCACGGTCAATGAAGGAATAGACCTCCACCCGAGACACACCGATCAGACTCGGTAACCCGATACAACAAGACAATTCGACAGGTTAAAACAAGACCAGCAACACCGCCCGAATGTGCCGACAAATCCCGATAGGAGCTGCACACATCTCTTTCTCAGGGCACACTCAAATGAGCACTCCATACAACTAAAACCAAACCTCGAGTTTCCCCGAGGGGGCGCTGCACAGGACTCTAGTTTGGACCAACACTCAGAGGAGCACTGGCCCGGGGGGGGGGTTAAAATAAGATGACCCTTGAGTCTGCAGAACCCAAGGGAAAAAAAGGCTAGGTGGCAAATGGTAAGACCAATGTTGGGCATTGCTGGAAAAGCTTTAATCAAGGCGAACTATCAAGGGGTTCCCATTATAACCCAACCGCGTAAGGAACGCAAAATCCGGGAACATAACACCGATATGACGGAAACTAGGGCGGCAAGAGTGGAACAAAACACTAGGCGAGAGGCCGAGCCTTCCACCCTTTACCAAGTATATAGTGTTGGGGAACGTAGCAGAAATTCAAAATTTTCCTACGTGTCACCAAGATCTATCTATGGAGAGACCAGCAACAAGGGGAAGGAGATTGCATCTACATACCCTTGTAGATCGATAAGCGGAAGCGTTCAAGAGAACGGGGTTGATAGAGTCGTACTTGTCGTGATCCAAATCACCGGAGATCCTAGTGCCGAACGGACGGCACCTCCGTGTTCAACACACGTACAGCCCGACGATGTCTCCCACGCCTTGATCCAGCAAGGAGAGGGGGAGAGGTTGAGGAAGACTCCATCCAGCAGCAGCACAACGGCATGGTGGTGGTGGAGGAGCGTGGCAATCCTGCAGGGCTTCGCCAAGCACCACGGGAGAGGAGAAGTACTTGGGAGAAGGGGAGGGCTGCACCAAAACATTGGTATGGCTGCCCTCCCACCCCCCACATATATATAGGGGAAAGGGAGAGAGGGGGGGGGGGGCGCAGCCTTGGCCCTTCCTCTAAGGAAGGGTGCGGCCAGGGAGGAGTCCCTCCTCCCCAAGGCACCTAGGAGGTGCCTTCCCCTTTTAGGACTCTTCCTTTCCTTATCTCTTGGCGCATGGGCCTCTTGGGGCTGGTGCCCTTGGCCCATATAGGCCAAGGTGCACACCCCTACAGCCCATGTGGCCCCCTGGGGCAGGTGGCCCCACCCGGTGGACCCCCGGGACCCTTCCGGTGGTCCCGGTACAATACCGGTGACCCCGAAACTTGTCCGGTGACCAAAACAGGACTTCCCATATATAAATCTTTACCTCCGGACCATTCCGGAATTCCTCGTGACGTCCGGGATCTCATACGGGACTCCGAACAACATTCGGAAACCACATACAAACTTCCTTTATAACCCTAGCGTCATCGAACCTTAAGTGTGTAGACCCTACGGGTTCGGGAGACATGCAGACATGACCGAGACGTTCTCCGGTCAATAACCAACAGCGGGATCTGGATACCCATGTTGGATCCCACATGTTCCACAATGATCTCATCGGATGAACCACGATGTCAAGGACTTAATCAATCCTGTATACAATTCCCTTTGTCTATCGGTACGATACTTGCCCGAGATTCGATCGTCGGTATCCCGATACCTTGTTCAATCTCGTTACCGGCAAGTCTCTTTACTCGTTCCGTAACACATCATCCCGTGATCAACTCCTTGATCACATTGTGCACATTATGATGATGTCCTACCGAGTGGGCCCAGAGATACCTCTCCGTCACACGGAGTGACAAATCCCAGTCTCGATTCGTGCCAACCCAACAGACACTTTCGGAGATACCCGTAGTGTACCTTTATAGCCACCCAGTTACGTTGTGATGTTTGGCACACCCAAAGCACTCCTACGGTATCCGGGAGTTGCACAATCTCATGGTCTAAGGAAATGATACTTGACATTAGAAAAGCTTTAGCATACGAACTACACGATCTAGTGCTATGCTTAGGATTGGGTCTTGTCCATCACATCATTCTCCTAATGATGTGATCCCGTTATCAATGACACCCAATGTCCATGGTCAGGAAACCGTAACCATCCATTGATCAACGAGCTAGTCAACTAGAGGCTTACTAGGGACATGGTGTTGTCTTTGTATCCACACATGTATCTGAGTTTCCTATCAATACAATTCTAGCATGGATAATAAACGATTATCATGAACAAGGAAATATAATAATAACCAATTTATTATTGCCTCTAGGGCATATTTCCAACAGTCTCCCACTTGCACTAGAGTCAATAATCTAGTTCACATCGCCATGTGATTAACACTCACAGGTCACATCGCCATGTGACCAACATCCAAAGAGTTTACTAGTGTCACTAAACTAGTTCACATCATCATGTGATTAAGACTCAATGAGTTCTGGGTTTGATCATGTTTTGCTTGTGAGAGATGTTATAGTCAACGGGTCTGAATCTTTCAGATCCGTATGTACTTCGCACATCTCTATGTCATCTTGTAGATGCAGCTACTACGCTATATTTGGAGCCATTTCAAATAACTGTTCTACTTGGAGCTATTCTAAATTGTTGCTCCATTATACGTATCCGGTATCTCTACTCAGAGCTATCCGGATAGGTGTTAAGCTTGCATCGACGTAACTCTTTACGTCGAACTCTTTTACCACCTCCATAATCGAGAAAATTCCTTAGTCCACTAGTTACTAAGGATAACTTTGACCGCTGTCTTGTGATCCATTCTTGGATCACTCTTGTACCCCTTGACTGACTCATGGCAAGGCACATTTCAGGTGCGGTACACAACATAGCATACTGTAGGGCCTATGTCTTAATCATAGGGGACGACCTTCGTCCTTTCTCTCTATTCTGCCTTGGTCAAGCTTTAAGTCTTAACTTCATACCTTAGAACTCAGGCAAGAACTCCTTCTTTGACTGATCCTATCTTGAACACCTTCAAGATCATGTCAAGGTATGTGCTCATTTGAAAGTACTATTAAGCGTTTTGATCTATCCTTATAGATCTTGATGCTCAATGTTCAAGTAGCTTAATCCAGGCTTTCCATTGAAAAACACTTTTCAAATAACTCTGCATGCTTTCCAGAAATTCTACATCATTTCTGATCCATAATATGTCAACAACATATACTCATCAGAAATTCTATAGTGCTCCCACTCACTTCTTTGGAAATACAAGTTTCTCATAAACTTTGTATACACCCAAAATCTTTGATCATTATCAAAGCATACATTCCAACTCCGAGATGCTTACTCCAGTCCTTAGAAGGATTGCTGGAGCTTTGCATACTTATTAGCATCTTTCAGGATTGACAAAACCTTCCGGTTGTAACACATACAACCTTTCCTCAAGAAAATCGTCGAGGAAACAATGTTTTGACATCCTATCTGCAAGATTTCATAAATAAAGCAGTAATCGCTAATATAATTCCAACAGACTCTTAGCATTGCTACGAGTGAGAAAGTCTCACCGTAGTCAACTCCTTGAACTTGTCGGGAAACTTCTTAACGACAAGTCGAGCTTTCTTAATGGTGACATTTACCATCATTGTCCGTCTTCTTTATAAATCCATCTGTACTCAACAGCCTTACGACCATCGAGCTGTTCTGCCAAAGTCTACACTTTGTTTTCATACATGGATCCTCTCTCGGATTTTATGGCCTCGAGCCATTTATCGGAATCCGGGCCTACCATCGCTTCTCCATAGCTCGTAGGTTCATTGTTGTCTAGCAACATGACTTCCAAGACAGGATTACTGTACCACTCTGAAGCAGTATGCATCCTTGTCACCCTACGAAGTACGGTAGTGACTTGATCCGAAGTTTCATGATCACTATCATAAGCTTCTACTTCAATTGGTGTAGGTGCCACAGGAACAACTTCCTGTGCCCTGCCACACACTAGTTGAAGAGACGGTTCAATAACCTCATCAAGTCTCCACCACCCTCCCACTCAATTCTTTCGAGAGAAACTTTTCCTCGAGAAAGGACCCGATTCTAGAAACAATCCCTTATTGCTTTCGGATCTGAGACAGGAGGTATACCCAACTGTTTTGGGTGTCCTATGAAGATGCGTTTATCCGCTTTGGGTTCCAGCTTATCAGCCTGAAACTTTTTCACATAAGCGTCGCAGCCCCAAACTTTTAAGAAATGACAGCTTAGGTTTCTCTAAACCATAGTTCATACGGTGTCATCTCATCGGAATTACGTGGTGCCCTATTTAAAGTGAATGTGGTTGTCTCTAATGCCTAACCCATAAACTATCGTGGTAATTCGATAAGAGACATCATGGTATGCATCATATCCAATAGGGTGCAGTTATGATGTTCGGACACACCATCACACTATGGTGTTCCAGGCTGTATTAGTTGTGAAACTATTTCCACAATGTCTTAATTCTGTGCCAAACTCGTAATTCAGATATTCATCTCTATGATCATATCATAGATATTTTATCCTCTTGTCACGACGATCTTTCAACTTCACCTGAAATTACTTGAACCTTTCAATAATTCAGACTCGTGATTTATCAAGTAAATGTACTCAACATCTACTCAAATCATCTGTGAAGTAAGAACATAACGATATCCACTACACGCCTCAGCACTCATTGGACTGCACACATCAAAATGTATTACTTCCAACAAATTGCTTTCTAGTTCCATTTGGTATGATTTGCATGTCTCAAGTGATTCAAAATCAAGTGAGTCCAAACGGTCCATTTGCATGGAGTTTCTTCATGCATATACACCAACAGACATGGTTCGCATGCCTCAAACTTTTCAAAAACGAGTGAGCCCAAAGATCCATCAACATGGAGCTTCTTCATGCGTTTTATACCGATATGACTTACGTGGCAGTGCCACAAGTAGGTAGTACTATCATTACTATCTTTTGGCATGAACATGTGTATCACTACGATCGAGATTCAATAAACCATTCATTTTAGGTGCAAGACCATTGAAGGTATTATTCAAATAAACAGAGTAACTGTTATTCTCCTTAAATGAATAACTGTATTGCGATAGACATAATCCAATCATGTCTATGCTCAACGCAAACACCAAACTTGATGGTAGAGGGAGCGTGCGATGCTTGATCATATCAACCTTGGAAACACTTCCAACACATATCGTCAGCTCACCTTTAGCTAGTCTCCGTTTATTCCGTGGCTTTTATTTTGAGTTACTAACACTTAGCAACTGAACAGGTATCTAATACCTTGGTGCTACTAGGAGTACTAGTAAAGTACACATTAACACAATGTATATCCAATATACTTTTATCGACCTTGCCAGCCTTCTCATCTACCAAGTATCTAGGGTAATTCTGTTCCAGTGGCTGTTCCCCTTATTACAGAAGCACTTAGTCTCGGGTTTGGGTTCAACTTTGGGTTTCTTCACTAGAGCAGCAGCTGATTTGCCGTTTCATGAAGTATCCCTTCTTGCCCTTGCCCTTCTTGAAACTAGTGGTTTCACCAACCATCAACAATTGATGCTCCTTCTTGATCTCTACTTTTGTGGTGTCAAACATCGCGAATATCTCAAGGATCATCATATATGTCCCTGATATATTATAGTTCATCATGAAGCTTTAGCAGCTTGGTGGTAATGACTTTGGAGAACCATCACTATTTCAACTAGAAGATCAACTCCCACTTGATTCAAGCGATTGTTGTACTTAGACAATCTGAGCACAAGTTCAACAATTGAGCTTTTCTCCCTTAGTTTGCAGGCTAAGAAAATCGTCGGAGGTCTTATACCTCTTGACATGGGCACGAGCCTGAAATTCCAATTTCAGCCCTCGAAACATCTCATATGTTTCGCGACGTTTCAAAAACCGTCTTCGGTGCCTCAACTCTAAACCGTTTAACTGAACTATCACATAGTTATCAAAACGTGTATGTCAGATGTTCGCAACATCCACAGACGACGTTCGAGGTTCAGCACACTGAGCGGTGCATTAAGGACATAAGCCTTCTATGAAGCAATGAGGACAATCCTCGGTTTACGGACCTAGTCCGCATAATTACTACTATCAACTTTCAACTAAATTTTCTCTAGGAACATATCTAAACAGTAGAACTGAAGCGCGAGCTACGACATAATTTGCAAAGATCTTTTGACTATGTTCAGGATAATTAAGTTCATCTTATGAACTCCCACTCAGATAGACATCCCTCTAGTCATCTAAGTGATTACATGATCCGAGTCAACTAGGCCGTGTCCGATCATCACGTGAGACGGACTAGTCAACATCGGTGAACATCTTCATGTTGATCGTATCTACCATACGACTCATGCTCGACCTTTCGGTCTTCTGTGTTCCGAGGCCATGTCTGTACACATGCTAGGCTCGTCAAGTCAACCTAAGTGTTCCGCGTGTGTAAATCTGTCTTACACCCATTGTATGTGAATGTTAGAATCTAACACCCGATCATCACGTGGTGCTTCGAAACAACGAACTGTCGCAACGGTGCACAGTTAGGGGGAACACTTTCTTGAAATTATTATGAGGGATCATCTTATTTACTACCGTCGTTCTAAGTAAACAAGATGCATAAACATGATAAACATCACATGCAATCAAATAGTGACATGATATGGCCATCATCACTTTGCTCCTCTTGATCTCCATCTTCGGGGCTCCATGATCATCATCGTTACCGGCATGACACCATGATCTCCATCATCATGATCTCCATCATCGTGTCTTCATGAAGTTGTCTCGCCAACTATTACTTCTACTTCTACAGCTAACGGTTAGCAATAAAGTAAAGTAATTACATGAAGTTTATGTTGACACGCAGGTCATAAATAAATTAAGACAACTCCTATGGCTCCTGCCGGTTGTCATACTCATCGACATGCAAGTAGTGATTCCTATTACAAGAACATGATCAATCTCATACATCACATATCATTCATCACATTCTTCTTGGCCATATCACATCACATAGCATACCCTGCAAAAACAAGTTAGACGTCCTCTAATTGTTGTTTGCATGTTTTACGTGGCTGCTATGGGTTTCTAGCAAGAACGTTTCTTACCTATGCAAAGACCACAACGTGATATGCCAATTGCTATTTACCCTTCATAAGGACCCTGTTCATCGAATCCGATCCGACTAAAGTGGGAGAGACAGGCACCCGCTAGCCACCTTATGCAACTAGTGCATGTCAGTCGGTGGAACCAGTCTCACGTAAGAGTACGTGTAAGGTCGGTCCGGGCCGCTTCATCCCACGATGCCACCGAATCAAGATTGGACTAGTAACGATAAGCATATTGAACAAAATCAATGCCCACAACTACTTTGTGTTCTACTCGTGCATAGAAACTACGCATAGACCTAGCTCATGATGCCACTTTGGGGAACGTAGCAGAAATTCAAAATTTTCCTACGTGTCACCAAGATCTATCTATGGAGAGACCAGCAACGAGGGGAAGGAGAGTGCATCTACATACCCTTGTAGATCGATAAGCGGAAGCGTTCAAGAGAACGGGGTTGACGGAGTCGTACTCGTCGTGATCCAAATCACTGGAGATCCTAGTGCCGAACGGACGGCACCTCCGCGTTCAACACACGTACAGCCCGACGATGTCTCCCACGCCTTGATCCAGCAAGGAGAGAGGGAGAGGTTGAGGAAGACTCTGTCCAGCAGCAGCACAATGGCGTGGTGGTGGTGGAGGGGCGTGGCAATCCTGCAGGGCTTCGCCAAGCACCACGGGAGAGGACAAGTACTTGGGAGAAGGGGAGGGCTGCACCAGAACATTGGTATGACTGCCCTCCCACCCCCCACATATATATAGGGGCAAGGGAGAGAGGGGGGCGCAGCCTTGGCCCTTCCTCCAAGGAAGGGTGCGGCCAGGGAGGAGTCCCTCCTCCCCAAGGCACCTAGGAGGTGCCTTCCCCTTTTAGGACTCTTCCTTTCCTTATCTCTTGGCACATGGGCCTCTTGGGGCTGGTGCCCTTGGCCCATATAGGCCAAGGCGCACACCCCTACAGCCCATGTGGCCCCCCGGGGCAGGTGGCCCCACCCGGTGGACCCCCGGGACCCTTCCGGTGGTCCCGGTACAATACCGGTGACCCCGAAACTTGTCCGGTGACCAAAACAGGACTTCCCATATATAAATCTTTACCTCCGGACCATTCCGGAACTCCTCGTGACGTCCGGGATCTCATCCGGGACTCCGAACAACATTCGGTAACCACATACAAACTTCCTTTATAACCCTAGCGTCATCGAACCTTAAGTGTGTAGACCCTACGGGTTCGGGAGACATGCAGACATGACCGAGACGTTCTCCGGTTAATAAACAACAGCGGGATCTGGATACCCATGTTGGCTCCCTCATGTTCCACGATGATCTCATTGGATGAACCACGATGTCAAGGACTTAATCAATCCTGTATACAATTCCCTTTGTCTATCGGTACGATACTTGCCCGAGATTCGATCGTCGGTATCCCGATACCTTGTTCAATCTCGTTACCGGCAAGTCTCTTTACTCGTTCCGTAACACATCATCCTGTGATCAACTCCTTGATCACATTGTGCACATTATGATGATGTCCTACCGAGTGGGCCCAGAGATACCTCTCCGTCACACGGAGTGACAAATCCCAGTCTCGATTCGTGCCAACCCAACAGACACTTTCGGAGATACCCGTAGTGTACCTTTATAGCCACCCAGTTACGTTTTGACGTTTAGCACACCCAAAGCACTCCTACGGTATCCGGGAGTTGCACAATCTCATGGTCTAAGGAAATGATACTTGACATTAGAAAAGCTTTAGCATACGAACTACACGATCTAGTGCTATGCTTAGGATTGGGTCTTGTCCATCACATCATTCTCCTAATGATGTGATCCCGTTATTAATGACATCCAATGTCCATGGTCAGGAAACTGTAACCATCCATTGATCAACGAGCTAGTCAACTAGAGGCTTAATAGGGACATGGTGTTGTCTTTGTATCCACACATGTATCTGAGTTTCCTATCAATACAATTCTAGCATGGATAATAAACGATTATCATGAACAAGGAAATATAATAATAACCAATTTATTATTGCCTCTAGGGCATATTTCCAACATATAGATGCATTAAGATAACATGGCAATATAATTATATCCCCAACAAGTAAATAAATGATGTTCCAACAAGGAACGGCCTCCAATCTTCACCTGCAACTAGCAACGCTATAAGAGGGGCTGAGCAAAGCGGTAACATAGCCAATCAACGGTTTGCTAGGACAAGGTGGGTTAGAGGTTTGACATGGTAATTGGGAGGCCGACAAGCAAAAGGTAGGCATCGTAGCATTGGCATAGCAAGAGCGAGAAAACTAGCATAGCAGAGATAGTAGTGATTTCGAGGGTATGATCATCTTGCCTGCACAGTTGTCAGAGTTGACTGGATCCTCACAAGCAAACTCAACGGGCTCCTCGGTAGCGAACTCGTCTCCCCGCTCTACCCAACAAGACAAACAAGCAACAAGGATACAATCAACCATGTGCAAGACCAAGCAATATGATGAAATGATGATATGCTATGCGGGATGCGATGCGGGATGCAAAATGCAAGATATGACAGGAAATGCATGAACCTGGCCTCAACTTGGAAAACCAAGTGCGCCACTGGATAGAGGGGATGAAATCGTTTGAAAACGATATAAAGATCATTGGAATCGGAGTTACGGTTTGGAAATGGCAAGCGATTTAAGATATGACACCGGTCTGCGATTCACAGCAAGTAGGCATCTAAATGCAACGAAATGAACATGCTAAAGCCACCAAACATGACAACAAAATACATGGCAGGGATGCCCACAAGATGCTTAACAAAATACTAGCACTGAGACACGGCCAATTCATCCATTATGAGGTTCAAACAAGCATGGCAAAAACGCAAATGCAAAACAGATTCCAGACTTGGTGAAATTAACACTTGTCTGAAATTTCAGATCACGAAGCCCTCTTCGGAGCAGCAAAACAGCATGATACATGATCTGATTAAGATAAATAAGAACATGGCATGGAGCTACTCAATAAGGTTAACAAAAGTCCCAAAGTGACATGGGGTCAAAAGGGATCACAAAATATACTAACGGGCACACGAACATAACAAACACATAATCAGTTTTCAGACTTAGTGAAAACTGAGACATGCTGAAATATAACTCACGAAGGCACGTAAACGAGCTCGATGCACTCACTATGGTGCAATTCACGGCAATGCAAGCATACATCCATTAATAAGGCACAAAAATCTAGCTATACATGGCAAGAACAATGGCATAGCATGCACGGGTCAACTACAATAACATCGGCAAAATCGCAAACGAGTTGACGATCTGCCCAGATTCACAACGAAGCAAAAGTAGAGCTCGATTGACTCAAGCTATGATGCTCCATAATTTCAAACAAAGACCTGGATGGATAGAGCATAAAATTATTAACAAAACTCCTTTACTGATCATCCTCAAAAGAGGCACGGATCACTAGGAAACAAGCTGAACATATGGCATCATGAACTAAATAATCCCAGACTTAGTGAAAACTACTAAGTCTCTGAAAACAGATTTCCCGGGTGCCTCACTTTGCAAGCTTGCACAAGTCACCACACACATCCTAAAAATGCATGAGTTGCACCTCTGGAAAGAAGACAAAATGCTTAACAAAACATATGAAGGACTCACAGGCATAGCATGCACACAATAATCATGGCAAAAATGACAAAAGTCTAAGATGAACTAGCAGATCTGACAATTAACTCACGAAGCCTCCTTCTAACAGCATTTTGGGCATCAAGATGAACTCAAATGAAAATGATGCAATGGAATGAAATGATGTACTCGTCGAGGCAAACATTTTGATATACTGTATGTCCAAAACGGAGCTACGAATGCGGAGATAACACTGGTCAAAGTTAGCACAAAAAATTAGGGTTTGGGGAAGAAAAAGTCAACCGTTCGAATCAGATCTGGATTTGCATGCGGTTCGAGGTTCGACGGAGCTGCTCGCCGGAGTTCGTCTTGGCCGAAGAGGAAGGAGCCGGACTTGGGGAGGAGGAGGAGGACGGCGGGGCCGGCCGGATCCGGCGAGGACGGCGGCGGCGGCCGGGGTCGCCGGTGCGGGCTCCGGCGAGGCGGGCGAAGGGCGGCCGGGGTCGGCCGTTGCGGGCTCCAGCGAGGTCGCCCGCGGAGGCGGTGAGCTTCGGCGCCCGGGGCCGGGGAAGACGGGCGACGCGGGGCGAGGCTCCTCGGGCCCGGCGAGGCGCGGGGGAGGGCCCGCCTCGGGCCTGCGGGCTGGCGGGAGCGGCGATGTGGTCCGGTCCACGTGGCGAGCGGCGAGTGGGGGAGGGGCGCGGCGGATGTTGTCCGGTCCGCTCCGGACACGTCCGTCGGCGGCGGATCTGGAAGTTTTTTTTTTCAAGGGGAGGACGGGGAGAGATCCGAGATCCGAAAAAGGGGGGGGGGGGGCTATTTATAGGCATAAGTGGAGCTAGGAGAGTCCAAATGAGGTGCGATTTTCGGCCACGCGATCGTGATCGAACGCTCTAGGACATGGAGCAGAGTTTGGTGGGTTTTGGGCCAAATTGAAGGGGTGTTGGGCTGCAACACACACGAGGCCTTATCGGTCCCTCGGTTAACCGTTGGAGTATCAAACGAAGTCCAAATGATACGAAACTTGACAGGCAGTCTACCGGTAGTAAACCAAGGCCGCATGACAAGTCTCGGTCCAATCCGGAAATGTTTAATCCCCACACACGAAAGAAAGCTAGAATTGACCACCGGAGAAGAACGAAACGCCGGAATGCAAAACGGACAACGGGGAAAATGCTCGAATGCAAGAGATGAACACGTATGCGAATGCAATGCACATGATGACATGATATGAGATGCATGAAAACGAAAACAACACACGGAGACAAAGACCCGAACCCGAGAAATAAATATAACTTAATGCCGGAAACGGCAAGAGTTGGAGTACAAATAGGGAAAGTTACACCCGGGGTGTTACAATAGGGTACAAGTTTGCTTCAAGATCAGAGCTTACGAGGACACTTTGGAGTGTTATGTCGTTCCAATATCCGTTTGCCACCTTCTTCTTGGGTGACCATGGCACTTTGATCGAGGTGTCATCCACAATGGGCGAACGAATCACTATAGCTTCAAGATGAAGGGAAAGGAGTATGTACTTCTACCTATGTCTCCAAGCCAAGTGATCGCCGATAAGCAAGCCACCCATCATGGAGAGAATTGTGAGAGAGCGAACCACCAAAAAGAGAGTGAGTGCCACAAGCCCAAATTGAGTGCCTCCACGATGAGCGACATGAAAAATCTAGTCCTATTGGCCACCAAAAGTGAGATGAGAGCTGTGTGTGCGAACCCATCAAGTGTCATGCACTATGTCCTTTTGTGCAAGGACGAGGTACCAAAAACTAATACCTCTAACAATCTACCTTTAGTGTTATCTTCTCTATTGCAAGAATTCCAAGATGTTTTCCCCGGCGAGCTACCCCCGGGTCTACCTCCACTATGAGGCATCAAACACCGAATCGACCTCATCCCCAGAGCACCACTTCCCAACAAGGCTCCCTACCGCATCGATCCTGAGGAAACCAAGGAGATCCAATGGCAAGTGCAACAACTCATTGAGAACGGCCATGTACGAGAAAGTTTGAGCCCTTGTGTCTTCCCGGTAATCCTTGTTCCCAAGAAAGATGGTACATATCGCATGTGTTCCGATTGTTGTCCTAGCAATGCTATGACCGTGTGTTATCATTACCCCATTCCATGCCTACATGATATGCTAGATGAGCTTAGCGGAGCCACCATTTTCTCTAAGATTGACCTTAAAAGTGGCTACTGTCAAATACGCAACCAAGAAGGTGATGAATGGAAAACTGCATTTAAGACCAAATTTTGGCTTATATGAATGGCTTGTTATGCCAATGGGTTTATCCGAAGCACCTGGTACTTTTATGCGAGTCATGCTTTTTTTCTTCGACCCTATATTGGTGTATCTGTCATGGTCTACTTTGACGATATTCTTGTTTTTAGCAAATCTCTCAAAGATTATGTCACCCATCTTAGAACCGTGTTGAAAACCCTTAGGAAAGAGCGCCTTTATGCTAATATGGACAAATGCCTTTTCGGTGTTGATAAGCATGTTTTGTTGGGTTTCGTTGTGTCTCCTAAGGGTGTTCATGTAGATGAATCTAAGATTAATGCTATTAAAACTTGGCCCCAACCAACCAACTTGCAACAAGTGTGTAGTTTTCTTGGTTTAGCTGATTTCTATAATAGATTTGTGAAGGATTTTAGCACCATTGCTTCACCTTTGCATGCTTTGAGTAAGAAAAATGTGCCTTTTGTTTGGGGACCATCCCAAGATACCGCATTCAATGGCTTTAAGAATTTGCTTACTCATGCTCCCGTACTTGCATTACCCAGCTTTGAAAAACCATTTGAAATTCATTGCGGTACTAGTGGTAATGGCATAGGAGGTGTGTTAATGCAAGATAAGCGCCCCATAGCTTACTTAAGTGAGAAATTTTCCGAAGCGCAATTACCCCATCTATGACAAAGAACTATATGCTTTAATGCGAGTTTTGCATGAAAGGGAACATTATCTTTACCCTCATGAATTTGTCATCCATACCGACCATGAAACGCTTAAATACCTTAAGGGTCAAACTAAGTTGAACAAGCATCATGCTAAATGGAGTGAATTCATTGAGTCATTTCCTTATGTCATCAAGTACATTAAAGGTAAGGAAAATGTTGTGGCGAACGCTCTTTCCCGCATATGCATGTTTGTCACCAAACTTGAATTGAATGTTATAGGCTTTGAGCACATAAAAGACTTGTGTGTGCATGATCCTACTTTTGCTATTCCTTATGCCAAATGTTTGATGCATACATCTGGGGAACGCTATTACATCAAAGATGATTATCTTATGAGAGCTAACAAACTTTGCATCCCCGAGTCTTCTCTTCGTTTTTTACTTCTGCAAGAATCTCATGGAGGAGGACTAATGGGACACTTCGGACGCGACAAGACATTTGCTACGCTCTCCAAGAACTATTTTGGCCCATGTTCCGTGACGTCTCATGCTTCACCTACCGATGTTCAACATGTCGCAAAGCTAAGTCCAAAGCTCAATCTCACGGTCTATATACACCCCTTCCAATTCCATATCACCCATGGGAATATATTAGCATTGATTTTTTACTTGGTTTGCCTCAGACTATAAATGGAAAGGATTCCGTGTTTGTTGTTGTGGACCGAATCTCTAAAATGGCTCATTTCATTCCTTGGAACAAGATAGACAATGCTTCACCTGTTGCAAATCTTTTTTGTAGGGAAATCTTGCGCCTACATGGAGTACCAAAGACGATTGTCTGGGACCGTGATGTCAAGTTCTTGAGTTACTTTTGTAAGACCTTATGCGCCAAGCTACTATTATCCACGGCATACCATCCACAAACCGACGGCCGAATGGAAGTGACGAACCGAACGCTCTCCACTCTACTATGCGTGTTGATCAAGAGGAACATCAAGGAGTGGGAAGAGTGCCTACCCATCGCCGAGTACGCCTACAACCGTGCAAGACATTTGACTACCGGCAAGTCCCTTTCGAGGTCATCTACGGTTTCAAATCATTGTCCCCATTGGACATTCTTCCTCTACCACTACAAGAGCGCATCAACATGGCCGGAAGTGCCCAAGTGAACTATCTCACGAAGATGCATGAAGATACATGGCACACAATCAAGCGCCAAGTACAACAACTCGCGACCAAGCTCAATGTCAACAAGCAACCCATGATATTCAACATTGGAGATCTCGTGTGGCTATACCTTCACAAGGACCGCTTCCCCAACGAACGCAAGTCCAAACTTCTACCATGAGTGGATGGACCCTTCAGGTGCTTGAACACTACAACAACAACGCTTACAAGATCGACCTCCTGTGCGACAAGTACAAAGTGAGCAATGTCTTCAACGTCAAGGATCTCTCGCCCTACCATGGTGATGAAGATTTCCATCCGAGGTCGGATCTTTCCCAAGGGGCGGGGGGAGATGATGCAGATCATCCCAAGGTCATCCCCATGGACCTACCTACGTCTCCTACGACACCACTTGGACCAATGACTAGGGCCCGAGCAAAGACTATCGAAGATAAGTTGAATTCGCTCCTCTCCGAACTACCACTTTTATACATGAGACATGGCTACTACCTCAACCAGAAACACTATGTGTGATTAGGTACTTGGAGGAAGGCCACGGAGCAGCTACATCCAACGGACAAGACAGCAAGGACACCGAGTGTGAAGGACAAGAAGAAGAGTTGCTGCTGAAGCTACAGCCACCGGATGACCGGTCGGTACCAGATGTCCGACACCTGAAGCCCTGGCCTACCTAGGTCCCAGCCAATGCAAGCTACAGTGAGCAGACGTCCGGCCAAGACCGGACGACCGGCGCCACCACAACCGAGCCAAAATAGCAGATGTCCGAAGCGACCGAATGACCGGCCATCTCCGGAAATCCAGTGCCACCTCAACCGAGCCAAAGTAAGCGGAAGTCCGGCGACTCCCGGACGTCCGGACACCCACGAGCCACTGGATAACCATAACCCACCAAACGTCCGATACCTGTCTGCGCACAGTTTCGGGGCAGAGGCCCATGTACCCCTTCACTTTGCCCCCCCCCCCATTTGCACTAAGACTAAAAATAGACCTCCTCCTCCTAGTTAGGACAGTGTTGTGATAGCTCATATGTGAGATAGAGCCTCGCTCATCCATCTGGATCTACTCCACCGCGAGGGACCGTCACCTCTGCGGAGAAGATCCACTTGGATTGAAGACCCCTAACGGGAAGACCTCCTCATGGAAAAGAACCGGTTACCCTATGTATCGTCCCTTGTCAGATTTGGACCGTGTGATCTCTATGTGTACTTGGATCTAGCACATGTGTGACCTAATCTCGTTGGTTTGAGTGCTTTCTTCGTTGTTTCCCCATGTTTCCCTTGTGTTTCCCCCTTGCGTTCTTCGTGTTCATCACGGGATCCACTCCTTTCATGATAGATCGGCCCTCTAGGGTTCCACCCTACATCACAATAGGTGCACAGGAAACCATACACAATTTCAAAAGGGCACATCTTAGTAGCAGAATGCATTGAACAATTATAAGAAAATTCAATATGAGGCAAGCATTCTTCCCACATTTTCTTATTATTCTTCGAAACAGCCATAAGCATAGTAGACAATGTTCTATTGACTAGTTCAGTTTGTCCATCATTTTGGGGGTGACTAGTAGTACTAAAAAGCAGTTTAGTCCCCAACTTAGCCCATAAACATCTCCAAAAGTGGCTAAGAAATTTAGTATCACGATCTGAAACAATAGTATTTGGCACACCATGCAAGCTAATAATTTCACGAAACAACAAATCAGCAACATTAACAACACCATCGCTTTTATGACATGGTATAAAGTGTGCCATCTTCGAGAATCTATCCACGACAACAAATATGCTATCCCTCCCCTTCTTTGTTCGAGGTAAACCTAAAGCAAAGTCCATAGATATATCCTCCCATGGGACACTAGGTACAGGCAAAGGCATATATAAACCATGAGGATTGAGTCGTGACTTAGCTTTTTGACATGTAGTGCATCGAGCAACAAAACACTGAATATCTCGTCTCATCTTTGGCCAAAAGAAATGTGTAGCAAGTACATCCTCCATCTTCTTCACACCAAAGTGTCCCATTAATCCTCCTCCATGCGCCTCCTGCAACAACAAAAGACGAACGGAGCAAGCTGGAATGCATAGCTTGTGAGCACGGAACACAAATCCATCATTAACGACGAACTTGTTCCATGTTCTTCCTTCTTTACAATTCTGCATTACATCTTTAAAATTAGCATCATGCACATATTGAAATTTGATGGTCTCCAAACCAAATATTTTGAAGTCAAGTTGTGAAAGCATAGTATAGCGACGAGACAATGCATCAGCAATAACTTTTTCCTTACCCTTCTTGTGTTTAGTGACATAAGGAAAGTGTCGTGGGAAACCACGGCCACCTATGGGAACAAAAGGCCCCTTGATGGTTCAGTAGGGGGACGTCGCGTTGCACAAAGAGCAGGCGAGCGTGGGGCAGCACGGTAGAGATCACGTAGGCAATTTTACCCAGGTTCGGGCCACCGCGAGGCGTAAAACCCTACTCCTTCTTTGGTGGATTGATGGTGGAAAGGTGGTGGTGGAGCATAGTACACTTGCCCGGCAGGGGTTGCCTCAAGGCAGTAGTGGCTACGCGCGCATGAGGGTGTGAGTTATCCAACCTTCTCACCCCTTCTATGATTTCCATGGGCCTCCTTTTATAGATCAAGGGCTTACCGCAATGGCAAAGTAGTCATTATGCACCGATAAGATAGCAAACAGTGCTATCATACCTAACTCTACAGGCTGACAGGGTGCATTAAATGCACCGCTCAACGTCACATCGTAGGTTGCCCGGCAAGGCTTGTCAGGCCATCTTGCCAGCTCCACGCCTGCTCCCTTGACACGTCGCAGGACGGGTGTCACCTGTGGGTCTTTCCTATAGGGAGAGGCTGCCATATGGCGAATGGCTGCCACTTAGCCACTCTGTGACTTAACACCGCATTGATTGACGATGTGGGTCATGGTGGAGTGGTTGGTGAGGTGGTCTCATCTACGTGAATCCTGGCAGGCTCTGCCGGGATGCCTTGGTTGTCTCCTTCTGGGCGTGGCCTCATCCTTTGCCGGGGTCGCCTACCCGGCAAAGGAGGCCTTTCTCTTTGTGGTATCTTGCTTCTCTGGCTCGATCCTAGTCCTCTTGATCTACATGTTGGTTCTTTGGAGATCTTGGTTTCTTCAACTCTGACTTGGGCTAGTGCTTCCATTTTGTTCCCGTGCCTGTGCACAGTCTGGGCAATAGACCCAGGGTTGGTTGCACCGATAGAAGCCCCCGGGCCTACCCCGACCGCGCCACCGAGCGTCGTCGGGGTGGGGCCTAATAAGTGCACAGGCGGGGTTGCTTAAGAGGGTGGTCTCTTGAGGCCTTCATTGCTTCTTCATTAGCCTTGATTCCGGGCCAGTTTCCGGTTTTCGTGCGCGCCGTGTAAAGCCAATAGTGGTGGGGCCTCTCCAGTAATGGCCCGTGAATGACTTTAACGCACGAGTTAGAAACTACCAATTCACTCTTCCCATCACACCCTTTTCCTTAGCCACGTATGCTGCATGCACCGCGTGGGGTAGGTAATGGAGGCTCGTGGTGTCGGAGAGCATCAAAGCAAGGGACCGTTCATATTGAATTGGAGGAGGAGGACGGTGGCCGCCCATTGAGGGAGCGGCTCCCCTTCCCGGCTCGCCTATAAAGGGGAGGGGTGGGGATGGTGGAGTCACTCATCCTCGCATTCCTCCTCTTCTGTCTTCTGCTTCTCATTGGATATTCTAAAGATGAGAGCCTGGGGCGAGCCCCCGGGCTCTTGGTTGGGGCTAGTGTTGCCAAACGCTGGTGCAGGTGCTCGGGCAGTGAGCCTGGCCTTTGCTGTGGTGAATCTCTTGGGTCTTTCGAGGCTCGGCCAGGAGGCGGGGCTGGAGACTGTTGGTACTCCCAGCACCGCCCCATCCGGAAGTCTTGGGGCTGATGTCAACGAGAGGTGTGCCTTCCTGCCCGCCAAGGTGAGGAGCGGTGCGCCTCAAGCCCCCTGGCTGTCTTGGGCGCTCGCCGTCTCCCCGGGGGAGACGTCAGATTGGAGTCTTGGCGCTTCTTGGGAGCAGCGGTGGTGACGAGAAAACGAGGGAAGATGGAGAAGGCAGGTGGTATGGGTTCAGGTCGGAGTACGATGGCGTGGATTACTTCGCCTCCGATCGGCGACCTACCGCCTCGTCTTCCCGGTCTTCCCCTCCCTCCCCGACATCATCATCACCAGCCTCCTAGGGTGATAGCTAGGGAGGGATGTTCTCTTGGCGCCTTCGCCTGCCCTCCAGCAGTCTTCCGGCTGAGCTTTGGTGGATGACTCCACTCGTGCTCAAGCCGGGGCTTCTTGCTGGCCTTGGAGGTGGCGACCAGAGGGCGCCGCCCCGTCCTCCGTACTCCTCCTTTGCAGCCTCTCCACTCTCAATCTTGTTAGGCCACGCCAGGTGGGTCTCGATGGGACCGCGATGGGCTCCTGCTTGGGTGCCCTTTTCTCATCTTTTCCTCCTTCCGCCGCAGTGCCTGATGGAGGGAAAATGAAAAGAGAGGATTACGGGACACTTTTCTTTTTTCAATCTTAAATCTGTAGGCACTAGCTAAATTTTAATTCAAATAATGTAACCTCTCGTGTCCATGTTTGTGTTCTGTAATGCTTGTACTTGTATCAGCATATTAATTAAAAAGATGAACCTTGCGAGGAACCCATGCATGTGTATGTCCATGCAGAGGTGAGATACCTCTTTAATGTAAATAAATAAGTTTTCCCCGGCAGGCTATCCTGCTGGCACCCTTTTTATCTGCCGGAGAGCTACCTCTACTGGGTGACAGACAAAGGGACCAGCCCCCCACCAACTTCTTTTTACCAAAGGCCACTGCGACCATCCTGACCGAAGCAACATTCGAGTCAGGGATGGGAGCACCTAAGCGTCAAAGAGTGGTGAGGTTTGACTATACAGAAGTTATAGCTTACAGAACACTAACGGACATTAGGTAGAACTTATCTATTTGGCTTGCCGGGGGTCGCAGTGCTGGGCAATCTTCTCAACTCCTTGTCAAAGCCAACTTCATGGCAGGAACCTGCAGCTTCACGCAGATAAGAATGAATGCAAGATGCGATCCTATCTATATGCATATGCAAATGCTTATGCAGTGATCTTGGAATGCTCATGCATGCATGTAATCTTGGTCGGGGGCGCCCCGTGACACTTCTTTATTTTATCTTGCACAGGGTCATCGCCCTAGCTTTGTACAAGGGTGGCTGAGGCAAAGCCTATACAAAAGGGTGGTTGTCGGGTAGGGCCCGATAGTCACGCTTTACGGGTAGAACTTGCGGAGATGCTCAATATTCCATGAGTTTTGCAACTGAATGCCATCTCTGGTCTCCAGACGGATTGCGCCAGGTCTGGTGACTCGTACTACCTAGTAAGGGCCTTCCTACTTTGGTGACAACTTATGATGTAGAGTGGAACCCTAGATGGCCGATCTTTCACAAAAGGAGTGGATCCCGCGATGAACACAAAGAACACGATGGGAAACACGATGGGAAACACGAGAGAATCACTCAAACCAACAAGAACGATCACACATGTGCTAGATCCTCAAAACACAAAGAGAGATACACGATCCAGAGTGAACAAAGGACGATATAAGAGGTAACCGGTTCTTCTCCGTGAGGAGGTCTTGATGGTCTTCTCTGTAAGGAGGTCTTGAATCCAACATGGATCTTCTCCGTAGAGGGGCCGTGGTCTCTCTCGTGGAGTAGATCCGATGTGGATGAGCGAGGCTCTATCTCTAATATGAGCTATCACAACGCTAACCCTAACTAGGAGGAGGAGAGGGTTTATATATAGTGTTAGCCCACGAATGGGTAAGTGAGAGGGGTGATACATGGGCCCTTGGCCCGTTCACTATGCGCAGACAGGCACGGGATGTCTGGGCTGGGGGCCGGATATCCGGGGCTTCGCGACGGGCCGGATGTTCGGGCTGGCCTGGGCCATCCAATTGAATTTAGTGATGGAGGGGTTGGATTTCCGGGGCAGGGGCCGGATGTCCGGGACTTCGGGAGGAGACGAATGTCTGGGGTGATGTCTGAATGTTTGGGCTGCCCTGGTCCTTTCCGGTGTTCTCCAGATAGACGATGCCGGATTTCCGGGGCAAGGGCCGGATGTCCGGGCTGGGGCCGGATGTCCGGGCTGGGGCCGGATGTCCGGCCGCTGTAGCAGCTGGCTCTTCTTCCTTCTCCTTCCTTCGCTCCCACGCACGCTTGGCCTTGGTCCTTGGGCTCTGCATGGTCTCCTCGGGTGTACCTGAGTATGCACAAGGTCCGTGCTTGAAGTTGCATCCATGTCTTACATGCGGTAAGGGAAGATTCGTAAAGGAGCGAGTTCACCTTAGGTCCAATGGCGTATGCTCGAGTGTACATGGGGAGGATCGTAGGATGCTCTGCATCATCTCCCCTCCCTTGGGGAAGATCCGACCTCGGATCGTGATCCTCATCACCATGGAAACGGTTGTTGTGGACGGACATGTAGTTGGACGGAGTTGAAGACATTGCGCAATTCAAGTACTCCAAGGTGTCGCCGGAGTGGTATACATGCAAGAAAAGCAAACACAAACGACACTCGAAAATACAATGGTTAGCGCACACAAAGTGTCCATCAAGGAAGTATGAGTCCGTGCGGCAAGAATGTTTGTGACAAAACACATGAAGCTTAGCAAGATGATACGGAATGAGATGTAAAGCATTCATGGGAGCAAAAGCATTCATTGTGCACACAAATGTATTGTGAATGTGATCAATGCAACCACAGTGCAAAATGATGTCATAGAGAGACAGTTTATTAATAGCATGAATGTGGCAATGGATGCTCAATATGAGTATGAGATCATGCAATTGATGATGGGAAATATGATCATGATGTATAAATATGCCGTCAAGAAAGATCACAACAAATTTGCTAAGAAAGTGCACAAGCTCATCTATCATGGATGACATGGGAATACAAGATGCAAGAAGGAAATCATGATGTGAGTCAATACATGCATAAGATGCAAATTTGTCATGTGTATGATATGTCCATCGAGCATGACATGTGTGAACACGATCAACAAATATGGAGGTGTTGGTGTACCAATGCTTGATGTCGTGGCATGAGTGGAGGTTCGAAGGTGCATCCAATAAGTCTAAGCGCTCCTCAATGTGAAGGTCCATAGAGCCAATCTGCAATGTCGGTCCTCCATCCGATATATGTATCATGTAGACAAGAAGAAGGAAACGACAATGAAATTATGGCCCATCCAGTATGCATATGTGAAGATGGCTCAAAGGGAAGGAGTTCACCTTTATGAGGATGTCGAGAATGTTGGTGTTGCACATCATATATGCCTTCACATAACCAATATGTCTCGTGATGGAAATGCCTTGAGAATCCTTCAATATGAAAGAACATAACAAACACTCGGAAAACAAATGAGGTTAGCGTAAATGCAAAACCTATTATTCATGTGGTAAGATACCCAACAAGTGTATGCATCATGCTCATCATAAGAAAGGGCAAAGGAGCATTTCATAGTATGGAGGCATATGATGTGAGAACAACCAAATACAATAGGCTCAATCAAACAAGTATGCATCACATGGAATATGTCCAAGTCTCCATGATAAATAAGCATAGCAAGTTGGCGCTCAATACAAGGTGATATGAGGGATGCAACTAATGGCGACAAGAGACAATGATCAAGACAAATCATGTGAGAGGCAAGAGCATATATGTCATCAACCCAAGAAAGCGAGTAATAGTGGAACATGGGTGATGCGGCAAAGCAAGCCATCATAGTGATCAAGTCAAGCAAGCTAGTAGTGCAAAGATGCAATGTACTAGAGGTACTCATGGCAATCATGTCATGGGTGCAAATAGTGTCCATGAATAATGCACATGACATATCACAAGCATGAAAGCAAGATATGAGCAAAATATCATCAATGTATTGGCGAGTGGCCATATGTATATAGCAATGGGACATGATGACTCTCTAAACACAACAAGCATCAATAGCATGTGGCATATGGTAAACATGGCAATAGCAACAAGGATCTCCACCAAGCATGCAAATACACATAGAAGTAGTATAATGATGAATCATGGGTAAATGCATGCAAGGGTCACAATTGCATGGCAAAATCATAGAAAGAGGCATAACATGCAAAGTGAACACGATATAATGGGCATAATGTAGCAAGCGGTAAATAGCCCATAGTCGTGTGAGAGCCAAGTAGAAGAGATGCGCGTAGTCATTGCGCGAAGATAACGATGGTAAGGATAGTTCACAGGATCCCAAGTCATCTTTGCTCTCAAGAGCTCGTTTCGTCAACTCTTGGGATTGAGAGGTTGACGAATATACGTGAGTACCTAAACAAAGCAAAGGAAAAAGGAAAATTGTGTGTGCGTGGTATATGTACGCATCATCCGTCATGTTGCATACGTGCATGTGTTGGTTAGCGCGAAATATCCAATGCTCAAATAAATGAGATGCATGATATAGAAACATGTCATCCATCATGAGAGGTTTGTTATTATGTATAGCATAATGGAGACTCAAATTATGTAATGCGTCATGGGAAATATCTAGAGCCTTGTTATGTGTGGAAGGCATATGGTGCAAGCAATTATGAGAATCATACAAACTATGGAATGCATCAAAATCTCCTAATATGTACGAGGAAATTATGGGGGTCTCCTCATGATCATTAGTGGAAACATCACATGGAGAATATTGACAACATCCAAAATAAAGCATATTTGGAACAATGTGATCATGGCATGGTATAGTAGATCAATTGCGCAAATCATGTAAAGGTAGCATAGCAATATCATCACATGAAAAACAAAGGCCAATTACCATCATCTCGTCATCTATGCCATAAGTTCAAATGGGGTTTATTTTAATGGGGCATGCATAGTTACTATGTTGAGATTGAAATGATACAGTATGGGAGATCTCACTCATAGCATATGACAAGTTCAATGGATTGTCAAACATGACGTGACCAATAGAATTTTAACATATCCTATGGAGCATAGCATCACAACTAGGCAACTCAACATGCTCATCATCATATTCATCATAAATTGGTAAGTCATGATATGAAGAATTCGCACTAGCATGAAGCATGGGTATAGGTGGATCAACATCATGCAAGCAGTCATTGGTGAGATAGTCCACTAGTGGGACAAGAGAAGCACCATCACCTATGTTACCTTTAGAGCATCGCTCATGTGTTGTAGGTGAGGTTGCAACTTGATGGTACCATGTGAGGGTGCATCTTCTTCCACCATGGCCATCGTCGTCTCCATTTGGGGTATGGACTCGTCGAGGATAGGTGTGTCGTCATGTAGGAGACCTAGCACCAAAGAAGAAAACACACTTGGAGTAAAGGGTAAGTCGTTAGAAATCATAGTGGCCTCACATGCCATGTCAACTACCTCACTCACTAAGTGTTGTGGCTCACTCACTCCCTCTTGGATGCTCTCACTCGTATGGTTGGTGGAGTCACTCAAATGGCTCTCAACCTCACATAGGATGTGTGGCATGCTCTCAAGTGTGGGGATAGTGGTGGTCACACTATCCTCTCATAGGAAATGCACTCAATGTCACATATGGTGGAGTCACTCATGTTACTCACGTGGTGGTGGCTCTCCTCACATGGTAATTGGGGCATCTCTTCATATGTGGGTGTCGGAGAGATGTAGGTGCAAATGTCTCCATGCTCGATCATGTCGTAGTCGTAGCCGTGGATGAAGGCCAAAGATGGCACATCATCACTCTCCTATAAGACCAAAGATAAGGTCTCATGTGCAGTCTCATAGCTTGACTCGGAGAATGAGTCCTTTTGGGGCACCGTCTTCATGTAGTTGAAGAGGTTCGTGCTTGTCGCCATGGTCGTAGGGGATGGCCCTAGCTCGACCTTCTTGTCGCCGTCTTATTGTAGGAGGTCCATATGATGTGGCACCTCATAGCTCGTCTCCATGATCGAAAAGAATTTCCCATGCTTGGCCATCTTGCTTGAGGTGCTTCTTAAGATGGAAGGGTCGCCCTCACTCGTAGTTGGTCACCTCGTTGGTGAAGATGTCGATGTAGGTGAACTCATGGGAAGTAGGCGAAGATGTCGTACGTCCGAAGGCGAAGATGCCTTGATAGCACTTGGCAAAGATGCCGAAATGGTTGTTGTAGTCGTAGCGCCGTCTTGGTTGTGGTCGTCTCACGGTCTCCTTTTGTGCTCTTGAAGCTTGGCCTTGGTGTGAAGGAGGGCTTGTTGGGACTTGTGCATTTGTGGTTGGGGAGCATCTTCATGATGATGGTGTTGTTGTCGTTCTTGAGCTCGATGGTGTTCGTCGTCATCGTGCACATGATGCTTGGAGGTGACTTGCCCTTCATGACGATGTGGATCACGAACGTGATGGTGGTCACCATGGAGATGTGGACGTGGACGACTTGCACTTGCATCATTTTTGCACTCCGAGGACTTATGACTTGAACGTCGCCGCCTTAAGGATGATGAAGGGGAAGAACGGTTGATCAACAAGGTCCGAATCTCCTCCATCCTTGCATCTTGCTCCTCCTTTTGTGCGGAAAGCTTGTTGTCGATGTAGTCCCTTTTCCTTGCTTCGGAGAGACGAATGTCGATGGAGAGGTTCTCGATGCGCTCTCGCAATCTTGATTGTGCGCCTTGCATTTGTCATTGTAGATCAAAGATTGACGCTTTGGTGATGTAGTTGTTCACGCCGTCGTTGTTGTGGAAGACCGGAGATGAAATGCCTTGCCTATCCATCACAATACTCGAGCAAATATGAGTGGAGAAAGGAGAAGAACTATACCAAATGTACCTTGACCGATGTTGAAGATGGATCAATGATGTAACAAGTAAATATCACAATTGGTACCAATTCTTGTCGGTTTCTCACACCTACACAAATAAGGATTATGGTGGAGCTCGGTGAGGATAGTGGCACAAAAATTTGATGCAAAATGTTAGCAAGAGTCAATATTGTTGAAAGAGATTCACAAATTCGTAAGTGGAACAAGTAGACCAATAGCAATATGTGGCACACGGAAACACACACACGGATAGATAAATGGGGTCGTGCAACCAAGGAATGAGCACAAAATGTGGAGTCCACGGAGAACGCTCGTGTTGCACAACTCAAGAGAGATGCTAGCATGATTGCTCAATAGGCGGATACGACACTTGTGCACAACGAATAAGATGCAAAATGTATCAACTTTCTATCCCAAGTATGCTATGTATGATGTTCCGGTGGTATGATCCTATGGCACTTGCTTACAAGCTTCTTTGCACTTTCTCTTTTGCTTAAAAGCTTTATTCTTCTTTTTTGTATGTGTATGGCCACTTTTGCACAACGCACAAACCAAGATAGCAATTTTGTATATGCGAGAACAAACTTGAGGCACACGAGATGATATGATACCAAAATGATATGGTATGTATGCAATGGGAGGTGTAGATGTCGGATTTCGGGTTCCGGCAGACCCTTGAGGTTCGAACACTGGGGTGCGCGCGGAGATTTCGCCTCCTACCTACCTGCACTCCTCCGCCTTACTAGGATCTAAACAAAGGAAAGAACAACACAAGAGACACAGGGTTTATACTGGTTCGGGCCACCGTTGTGGTGTAATACCCTACTCCAGTGTGTGGTGTGGTGGATTGCCTCTTGGGCTGATGATGATGAACAATACAAGGAAGAACAGCCTCGCCAGGGTCTGCTCTTGGCTGGGGCGATGAACTGCTGGGAGGAGCTCAGTCACCCCTCTCTCTCTCTACCTGACCTTCTCTATCTTTCCAACTCTCTGGCCAGCTCTTTCTTCCCCAGCCTCTAGCCTCTCTCTCCTTCTGTCTTTTTTTTCTGCCTGTGGGTGGCTGGTCCTATTTATAGAGGCCCTGGTCCTCTTCCCAAATATCGAGCGGGAAGGGAGCCAACAATGGTGGGCTAATTTGAAGGGGGACAGCTAGTATCAACTATCCTGACAAAAGCAGTCTTCGCCTGCGCAAAGCTCTGGTGATGACGCCGTCTTGGGCTCCACGGTGACCTCCATCTCGTAGTCCTCTTGGTCTTGGTCTGGTTGCACCGAAATGGCAACCTTTGCCTGATGCCTCGGTACTCCACGGCTGCGCTTGCCCCCTTTGCACCAAAGAGGAAGGGAGGACGCTGCGCGGGCTGGCACCCGCCTGGCGCCCCTGGTCGTCATGGCTTGCGTCATGGGCACCTCGTGAGGTACCCCGCCTTGATCTCTCCGCCTCCTCATGAGCCAGCCTGACGAGGCCGCGCCTGAGGAAGCTCCGCGTCGTCCGCCCCGCGAGGCTTGGCCCCTCGCGAGGGTCTTGGGTTTGTGTTGGTGAAGATGGGCCGCGCTGGGCCCCCCTTTGAGCCACGCCGCAGACCGCAGGCAGGCAAGTCTGGGGACCCCTGTTCCCAGAACGCTGACAGTAGCCCCCGGGCCCAAGGCGCGCCCGGACTTGGCCGTGCAGGGAGGCGGAAGGGCAAGAGCGAAGCGCCGCGGGCCCTAACAGCCTGCGGCCTTGGGCGCCGCATGGCGGTTGATTGGTCATGGGCGCCTTAGCAACCGCGTGAGTTGATAAAGGAGCGGCATCCACCTAGGCTTTGCTTCTTGCTTTCCCCTGTTGCTGCTCAGATCCCCTTTCTTGCGCCTCTCCTTCCTTCCTCCAAAATTTCCAGATCCACTCCGTCCGTGCGACCTAGGAAGCCATGGTGCCTCGTCAGCCCCCGGCCGTATCTTGGTACTCGTCTGCCCTGGATCTGCCGAATGTGTCGGAGGCGAGCCTCGCCCGGTTGCGCCGGATGGCGACGGCGCGGGGTGTCAACGGGGCGAAGGTGTTCAAAGCCGGCTCCTCCACCCCTGAGGGTCAAGGGAGCACCTTCTACCCGCTCTTTGTAAGTGCCATTGCTGTTGGCCTGGTGCCACCCTTCTCCGAGTTCTTCTTTTCTGTCCTCCGCCACTATAAGATACAAGCCCTGCATCTCCACCCGAACTCCGTCCTTCTCCTGGCGATCTTTGCCTATTACTGCGAGGCTCACGTAGGGGTGCAGCCTTCAGTGGCCTTGCTGCGCCACTACTTCTACCTCCGGACCTCTCGTGGTACTGCTTCCGCGTGTGCGAGCTTCGTCGCGTACGGTGGCGCCATTGCCATTTCGAACCCCGGGAAAAGGATTGAGGGCTTCAGGAGCAAGTGGGTCTTGGTGGATGCTGGGCGCATCCACCCTCGGCTGATCTTGCCCACGAAGCAGCCCACGAGCTCCAGCGATTGGGGTCGAGCGGAGCTCACGGACCCCCGTGCGAAGCTAATGTTGGAGAAGATGGACGTGGATCTGAGGTCGGCCAACATGGCGGCGGCGAAGCTGACCGACGAGTCGCTGCTGAGGGAATTCCTGGAGCACCAGCTGGCTCCACTTCGGTAGTACTCACTTCCGATGTGGAGGCCCCGTCCGAGCCCCGCGGCCTTAGCCGACGGAGATCTGGCTGGGGTCCTACAATCTCTGGTCGGGGGGGATGTGGCGAGGTTGGCGGGCGCTCCTACACCCTTGTTCCTCCGCGACGACTGGGAGCAGGTAGTGGAGTCCATGCCCGTCTTCAACGGGGATGGGCCCGTGCCCGCGAAAACTCTTTAGGAACTGGTGGACGTGCCCTCCGACGACTCCAGCAAAGAGGAAGAAGGAGGGGAGCGGGGAAAAGGGCCTGACTCTGAGGCGACTGACGGAGAGTCGAGGGCCCCCCTCCCCCGGCGCGGGTCCCACGTTCTCCGCCTCTCTCCGAGCGATGGCGACGAGGATGACGACGAAGACGACGACGAGGACAACGACGAGCAGGACGGCGGGAGCTCACCCCCGATCCCTAAGAAGGACAGGACCGGGCTGATCTCCCGTGGGTCTGCCCCGGCCCCGGGGCGGACCGCAGATGCGCCTTCCGCCTCCAAGCTTCCCGAGGTTGACCCTTCTAGCCGGCTTTCAGGCTTCAAATTTGGCCGGAGGCCGCTTGAGCTCACTGGCGACGACCCGTAAGCGTTCGATTCTTGTCTTTATCTCTTGCTCTGCTTCTGAAGCTTGACGTCCGCATCTCTTGGATAGGCTGGCGCCCGCCGTAAAGAAGCCGAAGGGGGCTCCCGAGGTTCCATCCGTGGCAGCGCTTCTGCCCGTGAAGGAGGGTGACCGCAACGCACAGGCTTCTCCTGCCTGGTCGTCCTCGCGAGGCCTGGCTGAGCCGGCTGGGGCGAGCTCAGCCCCCATGGCCCAAGTGGCTCCCGAGGTGCTCTTGCCTGCCGCCGCCACTTCGGCTGTCGGGGCGTGGCAGACTCCGCCTCAGGATGCTGTGACCGCGCTGCCGCCTTCTCCTCCTACTCCACCGGCTGCTATCTCTCCGACTCCTTCTGCCGTTCTGGATCGTGCTGTTGCTGAGCTGGACCGACTGCGTCAGGATCTTCTTGGCACCGACCCCCGCTTGGTGGCCGGGCGCTTGGAGCTGACTTCAGGATGGGTTCGCTCTGACGCTTCGATTCGTGCGGCGCTAGTCCAGGCCTCGACGTCATGCGACAAGGAGAAACAGGCCGTCCTTGAAGCGAAGGCTACTCGTGATGCGGCCCTGGGGGAGGTGGTCGACGTCCGTGGCCGTTGCAAGGCGCTGGAGGGTGAACTGCAAGGTTTGCGGGACCAGCTCGCGAATGAGGTCCGCCTTCGCCAAGAGCAGGAAGAAAGCATGAAGGCTCGCGAGGCGGCTCTCAAGGAGAGGGAGGTCAAGCTCAAGAAACGCCGCGACCGCCTAGGCGTGCTGGAGTAGGAGTTGGGGGCGAGGAAGGCCAAGCCGGACGACGAGGCCCTGGTTCTTGCCGAGGACCGCGTGGCCTTCGCGGAGATGGAGGCGAGGGCTCGCTCCTCACCGAGGATGCTTTACGACAGCGGCCTGGAGAGCCCACTGGCTGGCGCCGGGGACAGCCCCGCCAAGCTGCTTCCCTTCCTGGTTCACGCTCTTGAAGATGTCGCCCTTGGCCTTGACCCCGCGGCCGTGGCCGAGGCACGTGTCCTGTCTTCTGCAGCAATGACGCGGGTCCTCACCCACATCTACCTTCGCGATCCCGGTGTCGACCTCGACAGCCTGCTGGAGCCAGTGAGCGGCGAGCGTGCCGCTGCCGCTGCCGAGGCCGTGAAGGGTCGCGCAGATGCCCTATTGGGGAAGTTCCGGGCCTTCAGCACCAAGCGGGAGCAAGGCGCTCCCAACCCCACCGCTCCGTGAGGCGTACCCAATCCGTGCTGCTCCATCGCCGACAAGTGACTTCGTCGCGGCTCCTGTCCTGCCTTTAATTCCTACACATGTATCATGCCACGGGGAGGCGTTTAAACTTGCGTTTGGCATCGAGATAACAGTGTGGAGAGTAATATTTGCTTTTGAATTCCTTGAAATTTGTGCCTTTCCTTCCTACTTGCTTATGTTCTACGCCGGCAGAGCCCGGCCCCGCGCATGCCTCACCCAGCGTTGGTCCCGACCGGAAACCAAGACGGGGCCAAGGAGTAAGGGGCCACGTGACAAGTTAGGCTCCTGAGTCGCGATGCTCAGGAGTCCCCCTTGGCGCACGAACAGCAAGTAGGGAGGTGTGATGCGGGTGGATCTACCGTTCTACGTCTGCAGAGCCCGGCCGCGTGCGTACCTCACCCAGAGTTGGTCCCGACCAGAAACCAGGACGGGGCCACGGAGTGAGGGGCTATGTGACCAGTTAGGCTCCTGAGTCACGATGCTCAGGAGTCCCCCTTGATGCTCCAACGGCCTTCGTACCTTGGCTCCGCTCGGGGAGAGACGCGTGACGAACCAGGCCCGGGGGGACCTGGCTGAGCGGCGTGCGTCTGGGTGTGACCCAGGCGCAGCCCCCGTGCCCAGCCCCCTCGCGCGGAACTCCCGAGGGGAGGCGTTACGATGAGGCTAGACACTGAGCTCTGGGCTCCCTAAGGTTGGTGCGGCCCGGGGGCCACCCTCAGTTGTTTATCACCAGCGCAGAGCATAGCGCTACCGTATGTGTACGGGCACAACCGCTCCTCAACAGTGTCGTCAGCCAGCACGGAGCATGGTGCTTCCACTGGTACGTGGGAGGGGGCCCCCTCCGGGAGGAGCCCCCGGGGCATGTACAGCCCCACTCTGACACATGGCTGGCACGGTAGGGCCTGGCGAGGTGTATCTGGGTACCTGTGAGCTAGCGCGGGACTCACGGGGCCCTACCTCTAAGCGGGTTGCGCCTGGCACTGGGCCTTATCTTGTGATGTGTCCCTGCAAATTTGGTTAGATGTCGGCACTCTACGTCCTCGGGTCCCGGCCCTCGAGCTGGTCTCAGCCGTCGCTGGTATGCCAGGTCGCGATGCCGTGGACAAGGCCAGAGGGTGAGGGCTGGAGGGCCAGTAAGAGCCCTGAGTCACGATGCTCAGGTACCCCCCCCTTTATCGTGCAAGTGGTCGGCATGGAGAAGAAGAGGTGCCGTGGACTGGCATCAAATAATCAAGCATGGTGAGTCTAACGCATGATCGGAAATAAACGCAAATGGGATACATGCCGCCGGGCCTGGCCCGAGCGGCTTGGGGATCATGCAGCCCGAGGGGCGCCCCCAACAAGGTAAGCTAACAACATGGAATAAAAAGGGATACACGCCGCAGAGACGGACCCACGTAGCCTGGGAATAATGCAGCCCTGGGGGGGCGCTCCCAGCTGGAAATAGAACTCGAAAAGATATCACCTGATGATGTTGAGGACGAAGGAGCGTTGGTGTAGCAAGCTCGGTGGGCTGCGGGAGCCGATCCTCACAAGCCCCCAGGCCTAGGGGCCTTGGGAGGCTCCGGAGGCGCTGGCGGCTCCTCACGGGCCATCTCCATCCCTGCCAGGGCTGCGGACCGCCTGGCCTCCCGTGCCTCTGTGATGCCCCTCATGAGGCGCTGGTACGTGTCAGCCGCGTTCGGCAAACCGTAAGGCATGCGAACATAGTTGTGGGGTGGGCCTCCGCAGCGCCCCACTCGCGAGGGCCAGAGGCGCTCCAGAGAGGTGACTCGGTTGAGCCCTGGTATGTCGATGCAGACGCGTAGCCCACCATCCTCGCCTGGATGGGGAGCCACTGCTGGTAGGCGGCGGCCACCTTTCATGACTCTTGACTCCTGTAGCTCCTGAATGGCCTTGCTGACGAACTCCTGAGGGTCTGGGTCTCCTTGCCTTGCTCCTTCTTGAGGGAAACGTGCTTCGAAACACGCCTCCATGTGGTTCCCAAGCGCCTCCCTCGTGACCCTGGCTAGGTCGGTGGCCCTCCAGGGGAGAGCCCCCGAGCCCTGCCTGAGGAGGGCGCCGGGCGCGCTTTCCTATGCGATGGAAGGAGGTTCCCCCCGGGCAGGCGCGGGCATAGAGGGGCCTGCCTCCTGAGTGGTCGGGCCGGACGATGTCTTCTTCTTCTTAGGGGCGGTCTCGGGAGGCCTCCTGCTTCCACGATCCGGGTCTTCCTGTGACATGGCCTGAAAGGCTCATTCCAGGGAACACACCGTGTCCTTCTCTTCACATGGCACAGTGATGACTCCGCCGCTTCCTGGCATCTTGAGGACATTGTAGCCGTGGTGAGTTACGGCCATGAACTTGGCCAGCGCTGGGTACCCAAGGATGGCGTTGTACGGCAGGCGAATGTGAGCGACGTCGAAGTCGATGGGCTCGGTGCGGTAGTTGTCGCGTGCCCCGAAGGTGACAGGGAGGTGGGCCTGCCCAATCGGGACCGTGGAGCCGTCGGTGATACCGGAGAAAGGCTTGGTTGGCTGAAGCTAGTTGTAGGGCACTTGGAGGTTGTTGAATGTTTCCACGGACAGGACGTTGAGCCCTGCCCCGCCATCGATGAGGGTCCTAGTGACCACCACGTTGCTGATGATTGGGGAACAAAGCATCGGGAGGACTCCGGCTGTAGCCGCACACTTGAGATGATCTGCTGAGCTAAACGTGATGGCGCACGCTGACCACCTGAGAGGGCGCGTGGCTTCGAGCCAGGGGAGGACTGCGTTCACTTCGCGGGCGAACTTCTTGAAGATGCGCTAAGAGGCTGGGGCTTGTGCCCTGCCCAGGATGCAGGCGATCGCGCGCGGCTCCTGGAAGCCCCCAGCCCCCTCGTCCTGGTGGCGGTCTTCGTTTCTCCTTGGCTGCGGTGGCAGCGGTGGGAGGCCTGCGTTGCCTTGCGGGCGATCCTCGCGAGGCTGATCCCTCCAGTCTCCCTCCCGAGGCTGATCCCTCCAGCCTCCCTTGCGAGGCGGGTCTTGCCAGCGATCCTCGCGAGGTTGATCGCGCCACCCTTGGCGCAGGCCGCAGTCTTCCCAGCGTCCTGCGTTCCTTCCTCCTCCTCGGCCGTAGCCCCGGTCACTTCAGTCAGGGCGACGGCCGATCCTTCCTTCTCGCACGGCTCGGAGCTCTTGACATTCGTTGGTGTTGTGGGTGTGGAGGTTGTGGTACACACAGTACCGGCTGCCCTTGGAAGGTTCGGGATGGTCCCTGCCCCGCTTGGTGTCTGGTTCTGCCACGAGCAGGGCAGCCCCCTTGCGCTTCACATCCTTGGCCTTGGGCTTCTTCTCTTCTAGGTCTGCGGTAGGCAGCTCGAGGAGGGAGAGACACCCTTCCTCGGCCCTGGCGCACTTGGTTGCCAGGTTGAGCAGTTCCAAGGAAGTGCACAGGTCTTCATGCATCGCCAGCTCCTCCTTCATCTTGACGTCGCGCACGCCGTCGGAGAAGGCCGAGATGATGGCCTCCTTAGTCACCTTGGGAATCTTGAGGCATGCGGTGTTGAAGCGCTGTATGTACTTCTGCAGGGTCTCCCTAGGCTGTTGCTTGATACGACGCATGTCGCTCACGGCGGGTGGCCGGTCGCGAGTGCCTTGAAAGTTGGCGATGAAGCGGGTGCGCATCTCGTCCCAAGAGGAGATTGTGCCTGGAGCCAGGTTCAGGAGCCAGGTGCGGGCCCCGTCCTTGAGTGCCATGGGGAACCAGTTCGCCATGACCTTCTCGTCTCCGTTGGCAGCTTCGATGCCCAGCTCATAGAGCTGGAGGAACTCCGCAGGGTCAGCCATGCCGTCGTAGCGAGGAGGCAAGTCTGGCTTGAACTTGCCGGGCCACGCGACGTTGCGTAGCTCGGCGGTGAAGGCGCGGCAGCCTGTTGTGGCCACGGGAGGCCTTGGATGATGGGGAACTTGGTCTTGCATGTCCCCACGCGCTGCAGCTGGGAGCAGCGCGGGGTCTTGACGCGCGGGAGCATGAGCATAGTCGCGACGTGCTGGAGCAGGGAGCGCCCGGGCGGCTTCTTGCGGGCGAGGGACTTCCTGACGGCTCTGCTCCAGCTGCGCTGGCGCCTGACGGAGCGGGTTCCGCCCAGGGGCGACGCGCCTTAAAGCCATGGCGCCTTCCTAAGGAGGAGGAGGCTGGGGCGCCGCCGGGGCTTCACTGCCCGCGCGGGGCGGGGTGCGGTGCAGCGGAAGGGACGACGCAGGAGAACCCCCTGCGGCGCGAACGAGCTCGGCAACGCGGTCGAGCCATTCTTCGTAGACGTCGTCGACGAGACGGTAGCGCAGGAGCTCGTTCGCCGCGATGAGTGCAGCCCGAGCCTCCATGGGTGCGCGGAGCGCGCGGGACGAAGAACCAGCTGGGGTGAGCGAGGGAGTTGCGGTGCAGCCGTCTTACCGCACGGACGGATGCTGGGACGATGCTTGCTGCTCGTCCCCCGCCGGGCCGGTGGCGGCGTTGACGGCAGGTGACGGGGAATGGCGAGGATGCCCGCCGACAGGGGTCGTCTAGGCAACGCGGGCAGCGAGCGCGGCCCGGCGCTCGGCGCGGGCCCGACGAGCGTCAGACATGGGCGTGATGGTCGGAGGAGAACGGGGCGGTGGAAGACGAATCCCGGCGTACCCCTACCTGGCGTGCCAAATGTCGGATTTTGGGTTCCGGCAGACCCTTGAGGTTCGAACACTGGGGTGCGCGCGGAGATTTCGCCTCCTACCTACCTGCACTCCTCCGCCTTACTAGGATCTAAACAAAGGAAAGAACAATACAAGAGACACAGGGTTTATACTGGTTCGGGCCACCGTTGTGGTGTAATACCCTACTCCAGTGTGTGGTGTGGTGGATTGCCTCTTGGGCTGATGATGATGAACAATACAAGGAAGAACAGCCTCGCGAGGGTCTGCTCTTGGCTGGGGCGATGAACTGCTGGGAGGAGCTCAGTCACCCCTCTCTCTCTCTCTACTTGACCTTCTCTATCTTTCCAACTCTCTGGCCAGCTCTTTCTTCCCCAGCCTCTAGCCTCTCTCTCCTTCTGTCTTTTTTTCTACCTGTGGGTGGCTGGTCCTATTTATAGAGGCCCTGGTCCTCTTCCCAAATATCAAGCGGGAAGGGAGCCAACAATGGCGGGCTAATTTGAAGGGGGACAGCTAGTATCAACTATCCTGACAAAAGTAGTCTTCGCCTGCGCAAAGCTCTGGTGATGACGCCATCTTGGGCTCCACAGTGACCTCCGTCTCGTAGTCCTCCTGGTCTTCGTCTCGTTGCACCGAAATGGCAACCTTTGCCTGATGCCTCGGTACTCCGTGGCTGTGCTTGCCCCCTTTGCACCAAAGAGGAAGGGAGGACGCTGCGCGGGCTGGCACCCGCCTGGCGCCCCCGGTCGTCATGGCTTGCGTCACGGGCACCTCGTGAGGTACCCCGCCTTGATCTCTCCGCCTCCTCGTGAGCCAGTCTGACGAGACCGCGCCTGAGGAAGCTCCGCGTCGTCCGTCCCACGAGGCTTGGCCCCTCGCGAGGGTCTTGGGTTTGTGTTGGTGAAGATGGGCCGCGCTGGGCCCCCCTTTGAGCCACGCCGCAGGCCGCCGGCAGGCAAGTCTGGGGACCCCCGTTCCCAGAACGCCGAGAGTAGATCACTAATGTGCACAAGTAACATTGCCGGCAATACTCAAATGGCTAGTCTCGATAGGCAAGTGACGCAAAATGGGCTAGGGGTTATCAATGCAATGGCAAGGGAATATACAATGGAGGGATACCACGATACCAAGATGATATAGAGGTTACCGTCCGCGGTGATGATGAGTGGCGGTGATCTTCATGGAGATACCAAGATGATGGAGACTCGTCCCTAAGTAGCTGAAACACCTTAGGAAACGGAAAAACCGCGAACTCAAAATCTCAAATGTCAAATGTCAAATGGTTGTAGCGGGAATGCGGTGGTGGTTGCGGAAGCTCAATGGGATTGCAGAAATGCAGTGATAGGTTTTGAGACGCAATGCGGAAGTGGAGGGTAAGGTGGTGGACTATACACGGTGTCGAAGTTGGAAGCACGGCCCCTAAGTAGCCGAAACAACTTAGGAGACACAAACCACAACGCAAACAAGCTCAATCAAAATTGGGTTAAGTTGGGTTGGCGGAAGTGTATAGTGGGCAAGACTATGCGGAAGTTATGGTGCTGGTTGATGAAGGAGTAATCGTCCCTAAGTAGCCTGAACACCTTAGGAGATTCCAATCACAACTCAAACAACCTCAAATGCTATAAGGAACAAAATTGGTTAGGTTCCGTAAGGCTATGGTGGTTTTGCAAAAGTTATGGTGGAAGCCCTAGGCAAAGATGCCAAAGTGACAAAACTTTGATGGAGTCAAATGGTGTTGAAACCTATCTAGATCGATAGAGGATGTCAATAGCTACTCAGCGAGCTAAAGAACGCAAAAATCGGACTCGGAATGTGAAATTTACGGTCAAAACGGTGAAACACGGGAGGCTGATGCTCCAGGAGTGGGACATCCGGGGTCACGGTCCGATATCCGGGACCTGATGACCAGAACCGCGTGCAAAAATGCGCTCCATGAGCTGGATGTCTGGCTTGGGGCCCGGATGTCTGGCCTGACGATTCCAGATCTCGTTTGGGGCGGAAATTTTCGAATTGGGGAGGGGATTGATGATTCGAAGGGCAAAATTGATGAGATTTCGTGGATGGAGGGTGGGGAAACTTGGGGAGATCCTAGATCCACTCGAAACCAAGAAAATCCATGGATCAAAATCAACAAAACATCATCAAACCAATAACTCACAAAAAAATTGGGGGCTATTTTTGTGGGGAATTTTCGAATTTAGGACGAAATCAACAAAACTAGGCTAGAATACACAATGGGGAGGCTTCGAAATCATGATCAACGTGGCTGATGATACCAAGATGATATCATGCGACAAGCTGGCTCTGATCCAAGATGATGTAGGGTGGAACCCTAGATGGCCGATATTTCACGAAAGGAGTAGATCCCGCGATGAACATGAAGAATACGAGGGGAAACACAAGAGAATCACTCAGACCAACAAGAACGATCACACATGTGCTAGATCCTCGAAACACAAAGAGAGATACACGATCCAACGTCAACAAAGGACGATACAAGAGGTAACCGGTTCTTCTCCATGAGGAGGTCTTGATGGTCTTCTCCGTGAGGAGGTCTTGAATCCAACGTGGATCTTCTCCGTAGAGGGGCCGCGGTCTCTCTCGTGGAGTAGATACGATGTGGATGAGCGAGGCTCTATCTCTAATATGAGCTATCACAACACTAACCCTAACTAGGAGGAGGAGGGGGTCTATATATAGTGTTAGCCCGCGAAGGGGTACGTGAGAGGGGGATACATGGGCCCTTGGCCCGTTCACTGTGCGCAGACAGGCGCCGGATATCTGGGCTGGGGGCCAGATGTCCGGGGCTTCGCAACGGGCCAGATGTCCGGGCTGGGAGGCCGGATGTCCGGGCTGGCCTAGATCCTCCAGTTGCATTCGGTGATGGAGGGGCCGGATTTCCGGGGCAGGGGCCGGATGTCCGGGACTTTGGGAGGAGCCGGATGTTCGGGGTGATGTCCGGATGTTTGGGCTGTGCTGGTCCTTTCCGGTGTTCTTTTGATAGCCGATGCCGGATTTCCGGGGCAAGGGCCGGATGTCCGGCCGCTGTAGTAGCTGACTCTTCTTCCTTCTCCTTCCTTCGTTTCCGCGCATGCTTGGCCTTGGTCCTTGGGCTCTCCATTGTCTCCTCGAGTGTACCTGAGTATGCACAAGGTCCATGCTTGAAGTAGCATCCATGTCTTACACGCGGAAAGGGAAGATTCGTGAAGGAGCGAGTTCACCTTAGGTCCAATGGCGTATGCTCGAGTGTACGTGGGGATGATCATAGGATGCTCCGCATCAACTTGTTTGTACCCTTGGCGGACTGAATGCACCTAAGGACAAGGTCACCTTCCTCAATACAACAGGCATGAACCCTGCAGCCATGATAGCGATGCAGGCCTTGCTGATAGCGTGCAGCGTGCGTAGCAGCACAGAGACGGTTCTCCTCGAGTAGCACATCATCATCACGCCGGTGCTGATCTTCCGCTACTTCATCATAGGCAAGCACTCGAGGCGACCCGTAAATGAGTTCCGTGGGGATAACCGCTTCTGCCTCATAGACCAGGAGAAGGGAGTCTTCCTGGTAGCTCGGTTTGGTGTCGTTCTGAGGGACCATAGAACTACCGACAGCTCCTCGACCCACCGCCTGCCGTGCTTCTGTAGCGTATCAAAAGTCCTCGTCTTGAATCAACGCAGCACTTCAGCGTTCGCCCTCTTAGCTTGTACACTGCTCTGGGGTGTGCCATAGAGGCAAATGAGATCTTTCATCTGAGGGCGTGAACATGTTGCATGAAGGCACGACTCTTGAACTTGGTGCCATTATCGGTAATGATCCTTGCCGGAACTCGAAAACAACACACCAGTTCTTTCAAGAACTAGATAGCTGACTAAGCAGTCACCATTCTCACAGCAGTCACTTCTGACCACTTTGTAAACTTCTCGATAGCAACGAACAAGAATTCAAAGCCCCCAATTGCTCGGGGGAAGGGGCCGAGGATATCGATCCCCCGGACCGAAAATGGCCATGATAGAGGGATTGTTTGAAGAGCTTGGGCAGACAGGTGGGTTTTCTTGGAATGGAACTTGCAGGCTTCACATTTGGTGACTAGCTCGACCGCATCTTGGAGGGACGTGGGCCAATAGAATCCTTGCCGGAATACTTTCCCAACTAATACCCTTGATCCAATGTGGGAGCTGCACATGCCTTTGTGTATCTCAGCCCACAGTTCATTTCCTTCCCGGCAGACGCACTTCAATTTCACACCGTTGGACCTCCTTCTGTACAGAGTGTCATCGAAAAACTGATACATACTGGCCCTCTGGGCTACTTTTCAGCTTCATCTTGGTTGCCAGGAAGTGGACAATGTGCCTTGCCCAAGTTGGAGCCTGGGCTCGGCAACGACTAGCATCACCTCCTCTGCTGTTGGAGCATAAGCCTCGTTCGTGGGGTCCATGGGCCCGGCTGTAGGGTGTGGTCCGGCAGGCTGTGAAGAGTTGTTTCAGGCAGGGTCTCTGCCAGGAGCGGATGGCTCTACCAGGAGAGGCTTACTGGAGTCCAACTTTCTCCTTTTTTGGGCCATTGTTACTAGGGATACGGAGGGCTGAGTGAGATGGAGAACAAAAGTCCTTGGTTCCACAGGAAGCTTCTGCGCAACATACTTTGATAGATGATCAGCTATGTTGTTTTCCACACAGGGTACGTGCTCTGTTTGCAATCCGTCAAAGTGCTCCTCCAATCTCCTCACTTCCTCAACGTATGCCTCCATCAATGGACTTTGGTAATCCTTGTTGACTTGTATGACCACAAGCTGTGAATCTCCTCGAATGATCAGCTTCTTAATTCCCAATTCAGCTGCAATCCTGAGCCCGGCAAGGAGCCCTTCATACTCAACTGCAATGTTGGTTGCTTCTTTCAAATGCATTTGGACGACATACTTCAAGTGCTCCCCGGAGGGGGCGACAAGAAGCATGCCAACTCCAACACCTTGTATGGAAAAGCACCATCAAAACACATAATCCATTCTTGGGGCAATTCCTTGCCAGGATAACTGTCTCTGTCACTTCCTCATCAGGGGTTGGCGTCCATTCTACAATAAACTCTGCCAATGCCATGCTCTGAATAGTTGATGTGCTCTCAAACCTGAAACCAAAAATGGATAACTCCAAAGCCCACTCCACTATTTTGCTGGTAGCCTCAGGGTTTTGGAGTATCCTCTGCAACGGGAAACGAGTGACAACCATCATCTCATGGGTTTGGAAGTAGTGGCATAGTTTCCTTGAGGCCATGATGAGACCAAAGATCAACTTTTGCATGCCAGAGTACCTCGATCTAGCCCCCAGTAACAGGGAGCTGACGAAGTACACTGGGCGCTGCACCACTTTCTTCCTTGCCGTGTCCTCGGGGTTGCTCTCGTTGTTGTGCTCATTGTTATCATGATCCTTCTCTGACTCTGCCGGTCCTTGCTCACTCTCTACCTCATCCACTTCTCGCTGCGCTACCAAGGCTGCACTGACCACCTGGTTGGTTGCCGCTAAGTGCAACATCAATGACTCTTGGGGTTTGGGAGCAACCAAGGTAGGCACAGAGGACAAGTAGGCCTTCAACTCTTGCAAAGCTGCATCTGCTTCTGGGGTCCACTTCATAGGCCCTGCCTTCTTCAAAATTTTGAAGAACGGCAGGGTGCGCTCGGCAGACATGGAGATGAATCTGCTTAGCGTGGCAACGCATCCTGTCAGACACCTCACATCCTTAAGTGCCCTTGGCGCTTGGATCTGCTCGATGGCTTTGATTTTGTTGGGGTTGGCTTCGATCCCGCGATGGGACACCAAGAACCGACGTAACTTGCCGGAGGGAACACCAAGTGCACACTTCTCCGGGTTGAGCTTCAAATTGATCTTGCGCAGATTAGCAAACGTCTCCTCCAAATCATGAATAAGGGTGGATCTATCCTTGGTCTTGACCACAATGTCATCCATATAAGCTTCTACGTTCCTATGTAGCTATGGCTCAAAACCGATCTGGACTGCCCTTGCAAAAGTGGACCCGGTACTCTTTAATCTGAATGGCATGCGGACAAAATAGTACGTACCACAGGGGGTAATGAAGGACGTCTTCTCTTCATCTTCCTTGGACATGAAGATTTTGTGATACCGAGAATATGCATCCAGAAAGGAGAGAAAATCACAACCTGAAGTGGAATCCACAATCTGATCGATACACGGCAAGGGAAATGGATCCTTTAGGCAAACTTTTTTGAGATCTGTGAAATCTATGCAAAGCCTCCACTTCCCATTAGCCTTCCAGACTACCACTGGATTTGCCAACCACGTGGGATGCAACACTCCTCTGACCAAACCAGCTACCTCAAGTTTATTGATCTCTTCCATAATGAACTACTGCCTCTCCAAGGCCTGCTTCTGGACTTTCTGCTTAACAAGTCAGGCGTGTGGGTAGACAACAAGGTGGTGCTTGATTACCTCCCTGGGAACACCGGGGATATCAGATGGTTGCCAAGCAAACACATCGATATTCGCCCGTAGGAAGGCAATGAGCGCGCTTTCCTATTTCTCATCGAGGGTGGCGCTGATAGTGAAAGTGCGATCAACGCCAGCCAGCCCTGCCGAGACCTTCTTCACTTGGGGTGCAGCGACCTTGGATCTCTTGATGTTGGAACACTCTGACACGTCATCAATGGGTGATGTGCACTCGGAGGGGGCACCCTTCCCGGATTCTTTGTCAGAGTTCCTACAATATCTCTCTTTTCCTTTGCTTTCCTCAGTGGGAACCACTGCAACCACTGCCTCTGCCGCGACCGTGTCCCAGTACAACTTGTCCACACAAATGACCGCATCCTTCTCATCTGATGGGATGGTGATGACTCCCAGTGGTCCAAGCATCTTCAAGGTGTTGTAGGCATAGTGGGATGCCGCCATGAATTTATCCAAGGTCGGGCATCCAAGAATCCCATTGTATGGCAGGGGGAGATCGACCACATCAAACACAATCCTCTCAGTCCAGTAGTTTAGTTCTCCCCCAAATGTTACTGGCAACGTGATCTTTCCCTTAGGATGGCTCCTTCCGGGATTAACTCCTTGAAACATGCCGATAACCTCTAGCTCTTCCTTTGCTATCTGAAGCTTGCTGATAATTGCTGGGGAGATCAGATTCAACCCGGCCCCACCGTCCACCAAAATCTTTGTGACCTTGAGGTTGCGGATTGTTGGGGACCAACAATGGCAAATACCCTAGCGCAGTGGTACGGCTAGGTGATCCTCCTTGTCAAAGTGATGGGTGTACGGGGCCACTTGAGCTACTTTTGGGCCTCTAGCGCTGGTTCAACAGCATTGACTTCTCGCGCCCACTGTTTAAGTTGGCGGTGGGAGGTGTGCAGATATGCACCTCCGTCAATGCATAGGGCGTTAGTGGCCTTCTGAAACTCTTGCTCACTAGTTTCCTCTTCATCCCCTCCATCACTCTCATCATCACAAGCTTCCTTCTCTTGGCCTCTGGCGGTTTTTCCTTGGTTCTGAAAGGGTTTGCCGGGACGGTTTACTTCACCACCTCGTCCCTTACCACCAGCAAAATTCTGACCTTTTTCCTTGTCACGCTTCTCATACTCTGCTCTCTGTCTCTTGACAAGATGCTCAACCCGATAACACTCTTGAAGGTCATGGCCCTTGGTCCGATGGATCTTGCAATACAGCCCATCACCTTTCCCGGCTTTCTCGGCAGTCAGCGCACGCAGCAGCTTCCTTGCCGGGGGCCTCAGCTTTGGCCTTCTTGCCGGTACCAGGCATACCCGATCCTTCAATAGTCATCATTGCCTTATCCCTCCGCTTCTTAGTGCGCTTCTTGCTCTTCTTCTGGTTGCTTGATTCATCATCATCTTCTGAATCAACATTGGTGCAATCTTCCTCTCTGGGCAACTTCCTTTCCTCCTCCATCCGAGCACACTTATCCACTAGGGTGTAGAGCTCCTTCACAGTCTTGGGCAACCGCACGTTCATCTTGGAACGAATCCGGCAATTGTGCCCATTGGACTGGAAGGTAGCTATCGCAGCTACCAGATGGATATTCGGGATGTGTCATGGAATTGTCATGGCAGATGTCCTAGCAAGAGTACTTAGTCGTAGGGCCATCGCAACTAGGAAGCTGAAAGGGGTTAATCGGGACAAAGGACATGAGAGGTTTTATACTAGTTCGGCCCCTTATGATGAAGGTAAAAGCCTACGTCTAGTTGTTTTGATGTTGCTGGGGTTTTGATCACCAAGAGGCTAATCCGCCGGCTTGGTTATCGATCTCTTGTTTCTTGCCCTAAGCCGCCACCGGGTCATCCCCTTATATACATGGGTTGATGCCTGACGGCCTACACAGTCCTGGCCGACTCATAAAACGTGTCCGACTCGGTGACTTTTTTACATGCCTTTCTTTACAAGTCTTTCCTTACACACGGCAGTTTAAAACATTGGGCCTTAAGCCGTCTCTGGGCTTAGGCCTTCTACAAGTCTTAATAACTATCACCTTGAATATTACTGGGCTCCTTTCGTAACCCGCCGTTGGGGTTGACCCGGCCCCTACTGGGCGGGTCTTTTACCGGTTAGCTATATTCCCAACATTAGGCCCCAGGTTGAATTTGAACTTTGTTCTTTGTCAATCTTTAATACTTAAATGAAATCCATCTTTCTCTCTTCGCATAAATTTTTGAAACCCGCCATGACGTCATCTCTTGAAAACATGAAAAAACCACCATGATGTCATCTCTCAACGGATCTTTATCCTTTAATGCCTTCCGAGAATCGAGGTGTCCGTTTAGTTGGATAATCATTATTCGGGTCTTCCTCGATTTTCACGCCTGCCAGTTTGCTTACCCCCTTATAAATAGGCACGACCTGGTCTTTCTCATTCTTCCTTCTTCTTCGTCTCCTTCCTCTTGCAACCCCCGCCGATGCTCGAGCTCTGTCGCCATCAGAGAGCACCTCACCTCCGTCGACTTTGGCCGCTGCATCAACCGGAATCAGTCCAGACAACGGCGACAACTCTCCGTGGAAGATTTGTGGCTGTAAACATTTCCTTTCTTGCTCCTCAGATCTGCATTAGGGCTTTCTAGGTTTCTGCGTGTTCTTCATAGTTCATCACAGTTTCTTCATAGTTCTTCCACTGCAGCCTCTTCTTGATCCAGAAAGAGATATATACTTGTGTGGTAGTTGTTTTGTGCCTACTCTTGATACTAGTAGATCCCTTTTCCCGGTATAAAGGCTTCATTAGGCATCACGAACTCATCTGTGCTAGACTTTTAGGTCTAGAATATTTTCCATTTTGAAGAGCCATTTGATCTAGATAATATCAAGCAATTAGGAAACTTGTTTGTCTCAACACTTAGCCGAACCTGTTTCTGGCATTTCTCAAATATCCGTAGTCATGGCGGCTTATTGCACCAGCTTACTTTTTCTTATATGACATTAGCCCTTACTCAAGCTGCCATTATTTATTTACGCCATCATTTAACTATTAATTTCACCATTGAATTGAGCCGGCACGTTACTTTCTTTTTAGTTCACCTTTTGATCGTCATGCCGTCAGAAGCTCCAACCGTCTGCAACTGGGTTCCTTCCACAGTAATCGAGGACAATATGAAGGAATTCTTTGCCATAGGTTTTTTGCCAGGGAAGAATATTATGTCTTACCGTGCACCTGAACCGGAGGAGGAATGACCCAATCCCAAAGATGGTGAAGTCATTGTCTTTTCTGACCACATGAACCATGGCTTTTCACCACCCAGCTCAAAGTTCTTCAGAGATGTTCTCCATTTTTTCAAACTCCACCCTCAAGATCTCGCGCCCAATTCCATATCCAATATCTGCAATTTCCAAGTTCTCTGTGAGGTGTACCTTCAAGAAGAACCGACTGTGGTACTCTTTAGAGAGTATTTTTATCTGAACCGCCAGAATGAGTGCACCAATGGCCCTAGCTTGGAACTTGGAGGCATCTCGATTCAGTGCCGGCAGGGCGCCGTCTTCCCCTTCATAGTTTTGCCGAGTCACCCAAAAGACTAGAATCAGACCTGGTTCTATTTTCAAGATACTTCACCAGCCAACGAGAAACCACTGTCGGGTTACCGCATGGAGCGTCTAGATTCCAAGTTTGCGCTCCCCGATAAACTCACTGCTGCCAAACGCAAGAAGCTGATTCCATCAATTAAAAGGATTAACGCTTTACTAGGGAACAGCTTAACCGGAGTTGACTTGACCCGTTGCTGGGTTGCATGGCGGGTCATCCCTCTAAGCCGCCGATCCAAATTGATGTGTGAATATGGTGGAGGCCCGGATGACTCTCTTCGTCACAACTCTGTTCAATTAACTGAAGAAGATATTGTTTCAATGTCAACCCTTCTGGTGAACGGCAAATATGAAGATTGCAGTGAAGTCGGGTTAAACCCCTTTTGTAAACTTAACCCGGCGCTAGAGGTAAAGAAACTCTGAACTCTCTCTTTGTATTTTTCTCAGCCATTTTAAATAGCTGCATGACCTTTCATCTTGTTATTTGTTTATAGGACAAATCTGATTTCTGGAAAGCCAAGTACGACCATGAAGCCGCCATGAAGGCTAGAGTCACCGCCATGACTGCCAAGAAGACGACCCGGAGGTCTAAGAAGAAGAAAAAGAGCACCGCTGAGGACCTGTTGTAGCTTGACGATGATACTTCTGAGTCGGAGGTAGCCCTTGACTCCCTTGGCCAGTTTTTTAATAACCTTATTAACATTGATCATTGCCAGGACGACACGGGGGCCAGTCAGGCCGTGGAAGAAGAGGTAACTATTTCCTCCGACTCAGCCCATTTGCCAAGACAGAAACTTCGACTCATAACCCGGAAAGTAAGGTTTTCACACCCTTTGGCTTATTTGGACCCTCATTTTCTTTTGAAAAAGCAGCAACATGAGAGTCGTCGTCAGGCCCAGAACGACGATGAACCGCCTTCCGTTCTTCAACAAACTCCCCAAAAACGCCAGAATGAGGTTTATTTCTTCGTCTTTTACTTTCCACTAATGGATCTTCTCCCTTGCATTACTAACTTTATTTTATCTTTGCAGGAGGTGTCTCGCTCTTCTGGCAACTCATCTCAGACTCAATTTCCGGCCTTTAAGACTGCCCCTGGGTAAAGAAAAAAAAAATCATCTTTCCTCCATGTCTTTCAAACTGCGTCTTTATACTGACTGTCTCATAGCATCTTTCTTAGTGGCCAAGCCAAGTCCAAGAAGGCCAAGGTGACTAAGCCGGCGGAAGACCCGTCAGTCCTTGCGCCTGAACCGGCCATGCCACCTTCTCCCCCTCAAACTGAAGCACCAGAAGACCCGGCTGCCAATGCTCAATTAGATCCTCCTGAGCCGTCAGCGGACGACACCATCATTAACCCTTCTACTATCGGACCACCCAGCTCGGCCAACCCGCCATCATCGTCTGCCCATGACGTTCTGATCACTGGAAGCCGTTTTGTTGAGCCGGGGAATCCCACCGTGTTAGCTCGTCACACCGCTAAACAAGAGGCCCTGGAGAGACAGAAAGTGTGTTTTGATATTTCTCATTAGAGCCATCTGAACGCCAATGACATATTGTCCGGCTATCTCAGCCATGTGCACTCTAGCCGTGACTCAGAAATCGAGATGGTCAAGCAATTGCAGCTAAAGTATGAGGTATGCTCTTCCGGCTTACTTATGTTTTGCCAGCCCCCAAGTCTTTAGATTATGATAAAACCTGAATGATCTGTAGACTTATGATACATGCTAAAACTTTACCTTTAGATTTGTCTAAAGTCCAATAAAGTAGTATAAACCTCACCTATAGTCCCCAAGGACCGGTTAACTTGATCATAAATGAGCCGGTACTTAATTTCATAACCATCATGTACCGAACCCAACAAATAATGTAATCTGGCTTAATCTTGAGAGACTTTCTGAATATCATGCATTAGCCCCCAAGTGCCAAGTGTTGTTACTTTGTAAGGTACTTCGGACTTGAAACATATTAGAGTCATAGGAAATTGTTTTGGCATACATTAGCCCCCAAGTGTCAAGTGGTTTTGCAGTGCAAAGTACTTGAGACTTGAATCTTGACTCTTGAACTTTTAGTTTAAACCTTGACATACCTTTGTATGTTTTGCAGAACTCCCTATCTGAATTGGGTTCGCAATTAACTGACGCCAAGACCCGGCTGGCGGATCAAGAGGCAGAAATCAAGTTTGTAAATTCAATTAAGTCTTGCTGAGACGGAAAAATTGAGAACCATCTTGACTGCCAAAAAGAAAACCTGGGCAGAAGAAAAGACGCTGCTGACACAACGTGCCGAAAAAGCCAAGGCAGCTCTTGAGGAGGTTACTACGGAGCTGACCGGCTTAAAGAACCGGGTGTCTCAAATGGTTTCCGCCATCTTTGGTAAGGCATCTGCACTGATCTTTTACACCTTCTTTTGACCCAGAATGTAAATCGCCTACTGACCCCTTGTTGTTAAAAAATATGTGTAGGCCCGCGAAGCAAGAATCTAAGCCAAGATAATGTGACTAAACTGAAGGTTGTCTATACCTTAGTGGAGCAGTTGTACACTGGCGCTCAACGAGCACTTGCTGCTATCTCTCCTGTCAATCAAGGACCCAACCGGCTCAGTGATGTCTTGAAAAAACTGTCAATCTTACCCGCCAGGTTTCAAGAGGTCAAACGATCCTATGCCAGAGCCGTAGCCTTGACTGCCCTGAGCTGCTCCAAAGCCTGTGTGCCAGATCTAGACCCGGTGGATGTAGCTAGGGGGTACCCGACTGTAAAAGAAGACGGGTCTCTATTCGAGCAAGATGACTTCATTGCTTGCGTGAGGGGAGTTCGTCCTCAAGCTACCATTCTTGGAGATGAAACCAATATTGACAAATATCAGCCAGGTTTTGATTTGGAGAATAAGCCGATGGAGACTCCTTCTTACAAGGTGATAGACTTTATCCCGCCGGTTCGCCAACACAAGTTTGCTCCAGAAGTTGATCCGACTGGCTTGATTCATGATGAATCGGAGTTCATTGCCGCGAGCGGCTTTGAGTGGTCCAATCCCAGCTTTCAATTAACAGAAGGAGGTGAACCGCCGAGGGAAGAGTGAGGACCATCTTTGTGGGCTCTTAAAAGCCTTGTAATAGAATTTAGCTTGAAACAACTGCATACTTTGCCTATGCCATCGTGCATAAGATGCCATGTGTGACTCTTTGCTTCCTGATGTCAACATATGTTTCACATTTATTGTTATTTCTGTAATATTTCGGCTCTGTTCCTGTAGAAAAGGAAAAAACTAGCTTGGCGGCTTAGTACCGAACGGGTCAGAACACTCGCTATATAACCAATGGTTTATCGTAGTAGAAGAAACAGAAACAGATGCGAAAATAAACAAGGTTGAAACAACCTTTGATTAACACAGAAAACAACTGTTCATAAATAACAGTCATACCTGTATCTTTTACCTCTGGACCACCGCTTTATATGACCTGGGTGATGAGGTAGATGATCCAGTCCTTTTGAGAAGCCAATGCTTCTATACGCCTGATGACTATCATGCCTTGGCGGATTATTGTCAAATAGTTGAGCTGGTGAAAAGACCATGCTAATTGTTTAAAATTGAGACAATAAAAGACCAATAAGACAAATCACAGTTGGTAAACAATATAAATTGACCTTGTAACTAAAGGTTGGGGGTTTCTGATTTGAATACGATCAATAAACTAGACCAAAGGGGTTAAGCTAAGATTCGAATACGATCATATAGCTCCTAGTGGCTTTGGCGTTGCGCCGATCAAGAGGGTACCGACAACTATGTTCTCTTTGGTTCGAATACGACCTATGTTTGAATAGGAAGCCCCCAAATGACCTTGAGAGGTTTTTGACGACCCTGATTCGAATACGATCCAAGTCAGACCCAAAAGGAGTTAAGCTATGATTTGAATACAATCAAGAAGCCCCCTAGTGAGTTTGGCTTTGAGCCGATCATAAGGGTTATGACAGCTATGTTCTCTTTGGTTCGCATACGACCTATGTTTGAACAGGAAGCCCCCAAGTGACCATGAGATTTACAGCTAGATTCGAATACGAACATAAGCCAGACAAAAAAGGTTAGACTTGATTCAGATATGATCAGCTCCTTAATAGTCATTTTAAATAGTAAAAGAGAGTAAAGATATGTAATCTTTGAAAACGAAAAGCACAGAGGTCCTGCTTTATTACTTATCATAGTATATACAACATCAAAGTATGTACATGACGAGAGCCGCTGGCTCAGGTGTAGTATGGCCGAAGTTGAGCAATGTTCCACGGCCGGCGGGTCTCCTCCTCCGACTTACGTGAGTCTTTGTGCTCTCGAACGTCAATGAGGTAATATGACCCGTTGTTTAAGTTCTTGCTAACCACAAAGGGTCCTTCCCAAGGCGGGGATAGCTTTTGTGCATCTGACAGATCCTGGATGAGACGGAGCACTAGGTCACCTTCTTGCAAAGTCCTGGACTTAACCCGACGGCTATGATAACGGTGTAGGTCCTGTTCATAAATTGCTGATCGAGCCGCTGCTAAGTCTCTCTCCTCATCTAAAAAGTCAAGTGCATCCTGTCTGGCTTGCTCGTTATTATCTTCAACATAAGCCGCCACTCGAGGCGAGTCATGACGGATGTCACTAGGCAGCACCACTTCCGCTCCATAAACCATGAAGAAGGGTGTATAACCCGTGGACCTGTTAGGAGTGGTGTTGATACTCCACAGTACCGAGGGTAACTTCTCTACCCAACAACCCGACGTCCATTGTAAGGGAACCATGAGCCGGGGTTGAGACCTTTTAATATTTCCTGATTTGCTCTCTTAGCCTGCCCATTAGATTGAGGGTGGGCTACAGAAGAAACATCAAGCCGGATGTGCTCACATTGACAAAACTCCTCCATAGCCCCTTGGGATAAATTAATACCATTGTCAGTGATAATGGTGTGTGGAAAACCAGAGTGAAAAATCACCTTTTTCATGAACTAAACTGCTGTGGCTGCATCACACTTACTCACTGGCTCTGCCTCAACCCATTTTGTGAATTTGTCAACTGCCACTAAAATATGTGTCTTTTTATCCTTAGACCTTTTGAAAGGTCCAACCATGTCAAGCCCCCAGACCGCAAACGGCCAAGTGATTGGAATCATCCGCAACTCTTGAGCCGGCACATGCGCTCGTCGTGCAAATTTTGGACATCCATCACACCTACTGACCAGATCCTCTGCATCAGCGTGAGCCGTCAACCAGTAAAAACCATGACGAAAAGCTTTGGCCACAAGAGACTTTGACCCGGCGTGATGACCACAATCCCCCTCATGTATCTCACGAAGTATTTCTTGGCCTTCTTCAGGAGAAACACACCGCCGAAACGCTCCAGTGACGCTGCGATGGTATAATTCTCCGTCAGAAATCGTCATTGATTTGGACCGCCGGGTTATCTGTCGGGCCAGGGTCTCATCTGCTGGCAACTCGCCCCGGGTCATGTAAGCCAAGAACGGTAATGTCCAATCCGGGATGACGTGAAGAGCCGCCACCAACTGTGCCTCCGGGTCAGGAACGACTAAATCTTCCTCTGTAGGTAACTTAACAGACAGGTTATGCAAAACATCCAAAAAGTTGTTAGGTGGCACTAGCTTACGCTGAGATCCCAACCGGCTTAAAGCATCAGCCGCTTCGTTCTTCCTACGGTCAATGTGTTCCACCTGATAACCTTTAAAATGTCCTGCAACAGCATCGACTTCACGGCGATAAGCCGCCATAAGAGGGTCCTTGGAATCCCACTTGCCTGATAGCTGTTGAGCCACCAAATCTGAGTCGCCAAGGCACCGGACCCGGCTTAGACTCATTTCTTTCGCCATTCGAAGACCATGGAGCAAGGCTTCATATTCTGCTGCGTTGTTAGTACAAGGAAACATTAATCGCAACACATAACAAAATTTGTCACCTCGAGGGGAAGTTAACACAACTCCAGCCCCCGAGTCTTCCAACTGTCTGGACCCATCAAAGTGAATCGTCCAATATGTGTTGTCTGGTTTCTCCTCTGGCATCTGCATCTCTGTCCAGTCATTAATAAAGTCAACTAGCGCTTGAGATTTGATCGTAGTACGCGGTACATACTTCAACCCATGAGACCCAAGTTCAATGGCCCACTTGGCGACTTGTCCAGTAGCTTCTCTATTTTGAATGATGTCTCCCAAAGGAGCAGAACTAACCACAGTGATGGGGTGACCCTGAAAGTAATGTGTGAGCTTCCGGCTTGCCATGAATACCCCATAAACGAGCTTCTGCCAATGTGGATATCTTTATTTAGATTCAGTCAACACCTCACTGACGTAGTAAACCGGCCGTTGGACCAGATGTTCCTTGCTAGCCTCCTTGCGTTCCACCACAATAGCCACACTAACAACTTGTGAGTTAGTGGCTACATATAACAATAGCGGTTCCTTCTCAACCAGAGCAGCAAGAACCGGCGGCTCAGCAAGCTGTTTCTTCAAATCCTCAAAGGTAGAATTTGCAGCTTCACTCCAAACAAAGTCATCCGTCTTTTTCATCATCTGATACAAAGGCATCGCCTTCTCTCCTAACCGGCTTATGAAACAGCTCAGAGCAGCAACACGACCCACCAGCCGTTGAACGTCATTGATGCATACTGGTTTGGCCAGGGATGTGATTGCCTTAATTTTCTTCGGGTTAGCTTCAATACCTCAGTTGGACACCAAAAAACCCAAGAGTTTGCCAGCTGGGACTCCAAAAACACACTTGGCCGGGTTAAGCATAATCTTGTAGACCCGGAGGTTATCAAAGGTCTCCTTCAGATCTGTCACCAAGGTTTCCTCTTTTCTAGATTTTGCCACTATATCATCCACATAAGCATGAACATTACGCCCAATCTGATTGTGAAGGCAATTCTGCATACACTGTTGATAAGTTGCCTAGGCACTCTTAAGCCCAAAAGGCATAGACACATAGGAGAAGGCTCGAAAGGGAGTGATGAAAGATGTCTTCTCCTGGTCCTTGACTGCCATCTTGATTTGATGATAACCTAAATAAGCATCCAGAAAACTCAAACGCTCACAACCCGTCATAGCATCAATGATCTGATCAATACGAGGGAGAGCAAAAGGGTTTGCTGGACAAGCTTTATTTAAATCGGTGTAATCCACACACATACGCCAAGTGCCGTTCTTCTTGAGTACAGGCACCGGGTTAGCCAACCACTCTGGGAGAAAAACTTCCACATTGAACCCGGCCGCCAGGAGCCAGGCCACCTCTTCTCCTATGGCCTTGCATCGTTCCTCGTTAAACCGCCGAAGGAACTGTCTGACCGGCTTAAACTTCGGATCAATGTTAAGAGTGTGCTCAACGACTTTTCTCGGGACACCCGGCATGTCAGAAGGTTTCCATGCAAAGATGTCCCGGTTCTCATGGATGAACTCGATGAGCGCGCTTTCCTATTTTGGATCCAAGTTGGCACTGATGATGAACTGTTTGGATGAGTCGCCAGGCACAAAATAAACCATTTTGGTGTCATCAACTAACTTGAATTTCAACACGGGTTCATGCTCCGTTGTTGGCTTCTTTAAAGATGTCATGTCTGTCGGGTCAACATTATCTTTATAAAACTTTAACTCCTCTGTTGCACAAACAGACTCAGCATAAGCGACATCTCCTTCTTCACTTCCAGGGCTATTTTCTGGCTTCCGTGAACTGTAATGCTGCCTTTATAACCCGGCATCTTGAGCTGTAGATATACATAACACGGTCGAGCCATGAACTTGGCGTAAGCTGGCCGTCCAAACAGAGCATGATATGGGCTTTTGATCTTAACCACCTCAAAAGTTAACTTCTCAGCTCTGGAGTCATATTCATCCCCAAAGGCTACTTCCAGTTCAATCTTACCAACTGGGTATGCCGACTTGCCAGGCACAACACCGTGAAAAACTATGTTGGATTGCTTAAGACTCTTATCAGTCAACCCCATCCGACAGAACGTCTCATAGTAGAGGATGTTGATGCTACTGCCTCCATCCATGAGCACTTTAGTGAATTTATATCCACCGACCTAAGGTGCCACTACCAAGGCTAAGTGACCTGGATTATCAACCCGGGGAGGATGATCTTCTCTGCTCCACACAATAGGCTGTTCTGACCACCTTAAATAATGTGGAATCATCGGCTCAACGGCATTGATAGCCCTCTTATGAAGCTTCTGGTCCCTCTTGCATAAACTAGTGGTAAATACATGGTATTGCCCACTTTTCAACTGTTTTGGGTTGCTCTGATAACCGGACTGTTGTTGCTGATTACCTTGGCCGGGTTGTGGATTATAACCTCCTTGGTTACCCGTATGGCCCTGACCGTGAAAACCGCCTCCACCTGAACCGGTGCCCGGGCCGTGAAAGCCGCCTCCGCCTGAACCGCCGCCAAGCCCGTGACTTCCATCAAACGTGTTTGAATTTTTAAATGCCTTCATGATTGTGCAATCCTTCCACAAATGGGTGGATGGCTTCTCCCGGGTGCCTTGTCTTGGGCAAGGTTCATTTAATAGTTGCTTGAGGGTGGAACTTGACCCACCTGACCGAGGGGGTTGCCTACCCTTGCGTCATTGATTGTTGCCCTGTGCATTGGTGTTAGCCACAAATTCGTCAGCCCTACGTTTATTACCTCCTAGATTCGCCGGGTTATGCTGGTGACCCTTGCCATTGTCGTTCTTCTTTCCCTTCTTTGTCTTTTCTTCATCAGACACGGGGTCCTTGGTACTATCAGAATCAGTATACTTGACCAGACCCGCCATCAACTGGCCCATGTCATTGCAGTCACGCTTGAGCCACCCCAGCTTCTGCTTCAGAGGCTCAAAACGACAATTTTCTCTAACATTAACACTACCGAGCCGGCATCCATCTTATTAGATGAATGAATTATCTCCTTGACCCGGCGCACCAATGGGTTGTGGACTCACCTTCCTCTTGCTTACAATTAGTCAGGTCCACAATTGACATAGGTTGTTTGCATGTGTCCTTGAAGTTCTGAATGAACCGGGCTTTTAATTCCGCCCATGAGCCGATGGTATTGGGGGGCAATCCTTTTAACCAAGTGCGGGCCGTTCCATCCAACATCATAGTGAAATACTTAGCCATTGCCGCATCGCTGACCTCCAACAGCTCCATTGCCATGTCATAACTCACAATCCATGCCCCAGGCTGCAAGTCGGCCATGTAATTAGGCACCTTACGAGGCCCCTTGAAGTCTTTTGGCAGGCGCTCATTACGTATGGCCGGCACCAGGAAAGGGACACCTCTGCTTCTTGTGGCTACTCCTGCCTCAACAGAGGTTGCTGGATAAGCCGGAAAAGATTGATGAGCCGCCTGCTCAGCTGCCAGTTGAACCGCACGCTCAGCTTCTTGTCGGATCCTCTCCTGATCCGCTAAGTTAAGGGCTCCATCCTGTACCGGCTCATGCCTGCGCGGCTGGTTGCGGCGTTGAGCGTTGCTTGACATATCAGCTGAGTCCATATGCCTGCTGTAGCTCGGGCTCCGGCTCGGGAGAGGGGTTGAATGGATTCTGTCTCGACTGTAAGAGTACGCATCCTGCTACACCAGAGCCGTCTGAAGAAGTTCTCTCACCCTTTGGGTTTCGATTGCTGTCGGAGAGTCACCTTCCATCGGGAGAGCCGCCAAACGAGCCGACGCAGCAATCAGGTTTTCCAAAGGATTGGAGAAGTGACCCGGTGGTGTTTGCGTATAATGAGGCGGAGCGGTATACATGCGAGGTGGCTCCATGGCCCGTGGCTGAACCGGCGCCCCGGGCGTCGTGATCTGATTTGCCTCCAGCGGGTTACTTGGCCCGGCCCCGGGTGTACGAAAAAGGTTGACATGACTGAGTTTTCTGATGCCTTCTCCTCATGACCTCGTTTGACGCGTTCAGATCCACCGATAGCCGGAAAGTCTCCGCTTGAAGTTGCTGAGCACGAGCGTCCAAAGCCGCCCGCTCCGTGGCCATCCTGACCTCTTCTGCTGCTAAATTTTCCTTGGCTTGTGCCATCTCTTCGCATACCCGTGCCACCTCCGCGTCATGCTTAACTTTATCCGCCGGTTCCACCACGGCAGTCAATAGAGTTGTCAGCTTATCCGTGAGGTCTATTAGTATTTGAGTCGGGGGCGCGCGGGGTCTCCTGACCCGGCCGCTCCCGACCCAGTGGTTGTTGCTGCTACAACCGTGGAGTTCTGCCTGGGCTAAGTGCCTGCCATGAAGACTCCGGCTCGATTCGGAGGCTCAAAGGGGTCCGGAATACTGCTACCATAGGAACAGCCCCCAAGCATGCCATCCTGCAGCTGATACAAAGAATCCGTCTCGCCTGTTGATGATGTAGCGTCGGAACAGATGGCCGTCTCACCGCCATCCACTGGTCCTTTCGAGTATTCACCTCCATGGATGCAACCCACAAAGGCACGCTTCACGGCGGGTCGGGCCTGGGCGGGCCTTGCGCGCTTAGCCATCTCGATGATGTTAGTGCAAATGTCCGGCTCGGGGCCCGATTCACCGATCCGGCCAATGAAGACATGAATCCTGCCGAAGGGGCCCGGTACCAATACTCAATTGAGCCGGCCTCGGGGCCCCAGCCTTCGTCGTCGATGTAGAGCTTGCCGCGACGACTCTTGGTCATCCGGCCCATAACGTATCCCTTGAGCCCTTCGAAGTTTCCTTTCAAGAACTCAAATCCACCGTGTGCTGGCCCCATGGTGGGCACCAACTGTCGTGGAATTGTCACGACAGATGTCCTAGCAAGAGGACTTAGTCATAGGGTCATCGCAACTAGGAAGATTAAAGGGGTTAATCGGTACAAAGGACACGAGAGGTTAGTTCGGCCCCTTATGATGAAGGTAAAAGCCTACGTCTAGTTGTGTTGATATTGCTGGGGTTTCGATCACCAAGAGTCTAATCCGCCGGCTTGGGTATCGGTCTCTTGTTTCTTGCCCTAAGCCGCCACCGGGTCATCCCCTTATATACACGGGTTGACGCCTGACGGCCTACAGAGTCCCGGCCGGCTCATAAAACGTGTCCGGCTTGGTGACTTTTTTACATGCCTTTCTTTACAAGTCTTTCTTTACACACAGCGGTTTACAATATTGGGCCTTAAGCCGTCTATGGGCTTAGGCCTTCTACAAGTCTTAATAACTATCACCTTGAATATTAGTGGGCTCCTTTTGTAACCCGCCGTTGGGGTTGACCTGGCCCCTACTGGGTGGGTCTTTTACCGGTTAGCTATATTCCCAACAGGATGTTTCTATGAACTTCGCTAAATCTCTATAAATACTTACGAAGGGTATCTCCTTCCTTCTATTGGAGAAGTTGCAAGTCGCTGGGTCGGCCTGGCTCTTGATGGCCGCCAGTGAAGGCGCCAATGAACTCGTGGCACAGGTCAGGCCACGACGAAATGGAGTTCTCCGGTAGGTGCATCTGCCAAGACCTCACACTGGACTTGAGGGCCAAACAGAAGTAGTTGGCAAACACCTTCTCATCTCTTCCCCCGACAGCCTGAACAACGATGGTGTAGATGCTCAGGATCTCTACCGGGTTCAGTCTCCTAGCGTACTTCTCGGGTAACTCTGGCTTGAACGTGTGAACGGACGACCAACGGACTTGCCGCAGCTCACACATAAAGGCAGGGCAGCCAACCTTGAAAGGTAGGAACCCACCAACGCCGAGCGTGGGCTCGTCGACGTAGGGGGCGTCACACCCATCGGTCAGGCGGAGGTCTTCATGGCGTTGTTCGACAACAGCGCGCGTGTCTCCTCTTCGCCTATCCTTCGGGGCTTGTCGCTGGCCTGGACGCGCTCAAGGGTCAGAAGAGGCCATCGAGACGTCGTTGGGGTCTTGATTTTGTTGCGCTCGTGCTGGCTGCCGTGGCGGGGACTGCACTATGGGGATGGCCCCTTCCGTATGATCAGCAGCATGAGTCGTTGATGTCGCTTGGAGAGGTTGCAGCGGGCTAGCTCGCCGTGAGCCCCCAGCTTTGACGAAACCGAGCAGACTTTGGATGGTGGCATGTCATTCGTTCATCTACTCGGTCATTGGCGGAAACCTCAGCAGCAGCTGAGCTCGCGCCATGGCCTCCGAAGCCATACTTGGCATGGATGATGATGAAGTCGATTGCACCGTCGCTCGGCTCCTGATGGTGCCAACAGCGGCAGCACTGCGCCCCCGCTGCTGCTGCGGGGCGCCCACCTGGATGTGGTGTGGCGAAGGCACTTGAGGGCCAGTGGCTCCATCGAGCGCAACACCTTGGTCGACCCGTCCTGGGAGAGGTACACGCGCTGCGGCCGCACCCATGGTGGGAGCGGCCGGAGGGCGGCAATTCTCCCATGTCCGTGCACTATTGCTATGGTTGTGCCCATCGGTGGGAGAGAGGGGCTCAGATGGAGTAACCCCATCGCCTACACCCTATAGAGCATAGACATCGGGGTGTTGTTGATGCTGCTCTCCTCTGATGCCTCCTGCTCCTGCGTCAGCCGCATGGGAAGTGGTGACGGTGCTACCTGCTCCAACCACATCTCCAGCAGCGTCCGCGTCCTCGTGTGTCTCCGGACCTTCCGTAGTGTTAGAGGCTGCGGGAGGCAGAGCCTTCGATGTGGATGGGTGAGCCGAAGGACCGGGTTTCTTCTTGGGCGCCATGGTCGATGGCGCCGTCAAAGATGGAGATGGTGATGAAGATGACGCGCTGCACACGCCTTCAGGTTCGCACGAGCGAGCCCCTACCTGGCACGCCAAAGATTTCATGGGAAACCATGGCCACCAATGGGACCAGAAGGCCCATTGCTGGTTCGGCAGGGGGACGTCGTGTTGCACAAAGAGCAGACGAGCGTGGGGAAGCACGACAGAGATCACGCATGCAATTTTTCCCAGATTCGGGCCGCCGCGAGTCGTAAAACCCTACTCCTACTTTGGTGGATTGATGGTGGAAAGGTGGTGGTGGAGCGTAGTACACTTGCCCGGCAGGGGTTGCCTCAGGGTGGCAGTGGCTACGTGCGTATGAGGGTGTGAGTTATCCAACCTTGTCACCCTTCTATGGTTGCCATGGGCCTCTTTATAGATCAAGGGGTTACCATAATGGCAAAGTAGTCATTACGCACTGATAAGATAGAAAACAGGGCGCATTAAATGCACCGCTCAACGTCACATCGTAGGTTGCTCGGCAAGGCTTGGTAGGCCATCTTGCCAGCTCCATGCCTGCTCACTTGACACATCATAGGACGGGTGTCACCTGTGGGTTTTTCCAGTAGGGAGAGGCTTCCATCTGGCGAATGGCTGCCACTTGCTGAATCTACGGCTTGACACCGCATTGATCGATGACATGGGTCATGGTGGAGTGGTTGGTGAGGTGGTCTCATCTACGTGAGTCCCGAGAGGCTCTCCTGGGACGCCTTGGTTGTCTCCTTCTGGGCGTGGCCTTGCCCTTTGCCGGGGTCGCCTGCCTGGCAAAGGAGGCCTTTCTCTTGGTGGTATCTTGCTTCTCTGGCTCGATCCTGGTCCTCTTGATTTGCATGTTGGTTCTTTGGAGATCTTGGTTTCTTGAACTCTGACTTGGGCTGGTGCTTCAATCTTGTTCCCGTGCCTGTGCACAGTCTGGGAAACAGACCCAGGGTTTGTTGCACCGACAGAAAGTCTCAATGAATTAAACCCATTTTAGCATGTCTATGATTCAGTTTATCTTGACTTTTAATATGTTTCAAAGATTCATGATCATAATGTATAACAAATTCTTTGGGCCATAAGTAATGTTGCCATGTTTCTAAAGTCTGAACAA